>NC_057802.1:542536030-542636397 GCF_018294505.1 Triticum aestivum
GTGGGGGAAGAGGGGTGCCCTAGGGGCTGCCCATCTAGGGCCGACGGCCTCCCCTAGGTAGGCGCCCCTAGGGTTAGAGCATCTCCAGCCGCGCCCCCAACAGGCCCCCCAGGCGACTTTTTCGGCGCCGGCGCCGAAAAACGCCCCAACCGTGCCCCCAGGATGCTGAAATCCGCTGGCTCGGCCCGTTTTTGGGCCCTGCGATCGCAGGCCGAACCCGGCGCACTGGGGGGCGCTCGGGGGCTCTAGCGCAAGGGGAAAGCACGTCTGGCCCACACCGTTAGGTGAAAAGTCAAGTCTTTCTTCCATATTCGCCTCCCACCCCCCACGCGCTCGGCCGCCAACCGGCTGATCCCGCCGCCGCCCACCGCCCGCCACCGCTAGATAGTCCATCCCCGCCGGAAAAAGAGCAGAGGTTTCACCGAGGCAGCCTCTACACCACCGGCTTGGCAATTTTTCCGTCATTTCCGGCCGCAGAGGGGAAGTGTAGCGGCAGGTACGCGCCCACCACACCCGCAAGGTGTTCAAAAATTTTCCTGCCTCGGCAATGGACTCGGACGACGAGGAAGTGCTCGCCGCGCTGGTAGAGGAGGAAGCCGAGGCCGACGTCCAGGAAGAGGAACATCTCATGGTCCTCGACGCCCTCGCCGGCCTGCAGGCGAGCAATGAAAAGCCGCGGCGAGGTGGCTCGGCGCCGGGGCGGATGAAAGCAAAGAATCGACATCGTCTCGAAGGATACTGCATGCTCTACTCCGACTACTTCGCCGACGCTCCACTGCACGGCGACAAAACATTTCAGCGCCATTATCGGATGAGCCGAAAGCTTTTTCTCAGGATTGTGAATTCCATCCGGGAGTTCGACAGCTACTTCAAGTGCATGAAGGATTGCACTGAAGGAAATATGCCCTAGAGGCAATAATAAAGTTATTATTTATTTCCTTAGATCATGATAAATGTTTATTATTCATGCTAGAATTGTATTAACCGGAAACATAATACATGTGTGAATACATAGACAAACAGAGTGTCACTAGTATGCCTCTACTTGACTAGCTCGTTAATTAAAGATGGTTATGTTTCCTAACCATAGACATGAGTTGTCATTTGATTAACGGGATCACATCATTAGGAGAATGATGTCATTGACTTGACCCATTCCGTTAGCTTAGCACTTGATCGTTTAGTATGTTGCTATTGCTTTCTTCATGACTTATACATGTTCCTATGACTATGAGATTATGCAACTCCCATTTACCGGAGGAACACTTTGTGTGCTACCAAACGTCACAACGTAACTGGGTGATTATAAAGGTGCTCTACAGGTGTCTCCGAAGGTACTTGTTGGGTTGGCGTATTTCGAGATTAGGATTTGTCACTGCGATTGTCGGAGAGGTATCTCTGGGCCCACTCAGTAATGCACATCACTATAAGCCTTGCAAGCATTGTAACTAATGAGTTAGTTGTGGGATGATGTATTACGGAACGAGTAAAGAGACTTGCCGGTAATGAGATTGAACTAGGTATTGAGATACCGACGATCGAATCTCGGACAAGTAACATACCGATGACAAAGGGAACAACGTATGTTGTTATGCGGTCTGACCGATAAAGATCTTCGTAGAATATGTGGGAGCCAATATGAGCATCTAGGTTCCGCTATTGGTTATTGACCGGAGACGTGTCTCGGTCATGTCTACATTGTTCTCGAACCTGTAGGGTCCGCACGCTTAAAGTTCGATGACAGTTATATTATGAGGTTATGTGATTTGATGTACCGAAGGTAGTTCGGAGTCCCGGATGAGAACGGGGACAGGACGAGGAGTCTCAAAATGGTCGAGACGTAAATATCGATATATTGGACGACTATATTCGGAAATCGGAAAGGTTCCGAGTGATTCTGGTACTTTTCGGAGTACTGGAGAGTTAAGGGAATTCGCCGGGGAGTATATGGGCCTTATTGGGCTTTAGGGGAAAGAGAGAGGAGAGGCTGCGCGCCCCCAAGGCCTAGTCCGAATTGGACTAGGGGGAGGGGCTGCGCCCCCTCCTTCCTTCTCTTCTCTTTCCCCTTTCCTTGACTCCTACTCCTACTACTTGGAAGGGGGGGGGATCCTACTCCCGGTGGGAGTAGGACTCCT
This sequence comes from Triticum aestivum, assembly GCF_018294505.1. NCBI lineage: Eukaryota > Viridiplantae > Streptophyta > Magnoliopsida > Poales > Poaceae > Triticum > Triticum aestivum. Next base: position 542,538,166 of record NC_057802.1, read on the forward strand.
CCAAGGGCGCGCCATAGAGAGGGCCGGCCCTCCCCCTCCTCCACTCCTTTATATACGGGGGCAGGGGGCACCCCAAGGACACAACAATTGATCCCTTGGATCTCTTAGCCGTGTGCGGTGCCCCCCTCCACCATAATCCACCTCGATAATATCGTAGCGGTGCTTAGGCGAAGCCCTGTGTCGGTAGAACATCATCATCGTCACCACACCGTCGTGCCGACGAAACTCTCCCTCAACACTCGGCTGGATCGGAGTTCGAGGGACGTCATCGAGTTGAACGTGTGCAGAACTCGGAGGTGCCGTGCGTTCGGTACTTGATCGGTCGGATCGTGATGACGTACGACTACATCAACCGCGTTGTGCTAACGCTTCCGCTTTCGGTCTACGAGGGTACGTGGACACACTCTCCCCTCTCGTTGCTATGCATCACCATGATCCTGTGTGTGCGTAGGAAATTTTTGAAATTACTACGCTCCCCAACATGCACCGGCAAACCTGGATTCACCTCAATCTAGAAGTGCACGACAGCGATGAGGATGCTTGCATACGGAGCTCCCGGTGATTCACTCGGCGACTATGGGCGCATGGCCGAGTCCACCACCATTGAGTGTTTCTACAAGTTCTCACGGGCAGTGGTGGCAGTGTTTGGACCGCAGTACTTGCGAACACCAAATGCAGAAGACACTGCTCAGATCCTAGCACAGAATGCAGGAAGTGGATTTCCTGGGATGCTTGGAAGTATCGACTGCATGCATTGGAAATGGAGGAACTGCCCATTTGCTTGGCAGGGGATGTACAAAGGCGCCAAAGGAGGTTGCAGTGTGGTACTTGAGGCGGTGGTCACACAGGACCTCTGGATTTGGCACTCCTTATTTGGTATGCCAGGAACTCACAATGACATCAACGTGCTGCAGTGCTCCCCTGTCTTTGCCAAGCTTGTTGAAGGTCATTCTCCTCCGGTGAACTTTGAGGTCAATGGGCGGCACTACAACAAGGGGTACTACCTAGCTGATGGCATCTATCCGAGATGGTCTACATTTGTGAAGACTATCTCAAACGCTGTGCCAGGAGGCAAGAAGTCCCACTTTGCCAAGGTGCAGGAGGCTTGCAGGAAGGATGTCGAGCGGGCATTTGGTGTGCTCCAATCTTGATTTGCTGTTGTTCGATACCCTGCTTAGACCTGGTCGAAAGATCAAATGTGGGAGATCATGACTTGCTGTGTCATCTTGCACCACATGATCATCGAGAGCGAGCAGGAAGAGCCAGTGTTTGACACTGAACCATACCACATGCAGGGTCCTCTAGCCGAAGTTGATCACCAGCTACTGGGAACTTGGACTGCCTACCTCAGTATGCGTCAGGAGATCCGAGACCCACAGGTGCATCATCAACTGCAGCAGGATCTGGTGGAGCACTTATGGAGAATCAAGGGCGACGCCGGGCTCGACGTGTGATGAAATATGAGTTTTTATATGTTGAACTATATAATTTGTATTGACTATTTGTTGTTGCACTATTTTGTTGAACTATTTGATTTTCTGTGATGAACTATGTGATAAAAAATTATTTATGTTGAGAATTCAACGCCGAACCACGCTGAATATGGGTCGTTTCTCGCCGATATCGAGCCATATTTTTATTTATCTGGGCTGAAAAGTGGCCGCGAATGGGCCTATATCGGCGCATGGGGGCGACCTGGGGGCGACGGCTGGATGCCCAACCGCCCCCAGCGTCGATTCTACCAGCGGCTCGCCCCCAGGCGGAGATTTTTATGCCTCCTGGGGGGCCAACGGCTGGAGATGCTCTTAGGGTTGCGCCCCTAGGTGCCTTGCCTCCCAAGACAAGGGGGCGGCTGCCTAGGGGGGCACCCCTCTCCCTTGTGGCCGAGTGGGCTAAGACGTGAGGGAGGTGCCCAGCCCCTTGTGGGCTGGTGTTCCCCCTTCTCTTGCCCCATGAGGCCCCCAACACTTGCCCTCCCCCCCGAAACCATTTTCGGTCTTCGAGCGATAACCCGGTACCTTCCGGAACACTTCCGGAATCCGATTCCCTTCGTCCTACATATAAATCTTCATCTCCGGACTATTCTGGAGTTCCTCGTCATGTTCGGGATCTCATCTAGGACTCTGAACAACCTTCGGTCACGAACATAATAACTCAACTATACTTAGATCGTCACCAACCGTTAAGTGTGTAGACCCTGCGGGTTCGAGAACTATGCAGACATGACCGAGACACCTCTACGGTCAATAACCAATAGCTTGACCTGGATGTCCATATTGTTTCCTACATATTCTACGAAGATCTTTATCGATCGAACCTCACTGCCAAGGATTCAGCTAACCCCGTATGCAATTCCCTTTGTCCATCGGTATGTTAGTTGCCCGAGATTCGATCGTCGGTATCTCCATACCTAGTTCAATCTCATTACCGGCAAGTCTCTTTACTTGTTCTATAATACAAGATCCCGTGACTAACTCCTTAGTCACATTGCTTGCAAGCTCATTGTGACTTTGTATTACCGAGTGGGCCCCGAGATACCTCTCCATCATACAGAGTGACAAATTCCAGTCTTGATCCATGCCAACTCAACAGACACCATCGGAGATACCTATAGAGCATATTTATAGTCACCCAGTTACGTTGCGACGTTTGATACACACAAGGTACTCCTACGGTGTCAGTGAGTTGCATGCTCTCATGGTCATGGGAATAGATACTTGACATGCAGAAAATGATAGTAATAATTTTGATACGATCATATGCTATGCTTATAGTTTGGGTCTTGTCCATCACATCATTCTCCTAATGATGTGATCCCTCTATCAAATGGCAACTCATGTCTATGGCTAGGAAACTATAGCCATCTTTGATCAACGAGCTAGTACGGTAGAGGCTCACTAGGGACATGTTGTTGTCTATGTATCCACACATGTATTTGAGTTTCCAATCAATACAATTATAGCATGGATAATAAACTATTATCATGAACAAGGAAATACAATAATAACCACTTTACTATTGCCTCTAGGGCATATTTCCAACAACTTCACCATCTTTGGGTCTAGGGTAAGGCATAGTGGAATTAGTTTGTAGGTGATGGGTTGCAGGAGTGACTGAAGCCTAGACCCCGGTATACGAATTGTTCCACAAGGAGCTGTTTTGGATCCATATGTTTAATAATGGTTAGATTTATCTTAATTACTTATCTTGTATTTGCGGATGCTTGGATGGAGGGTATAATCATAAGTAGGTTTTTCAAGTAAGAACATCACCTTAGCTCAGGTCCACCCACATAACAACTTATCAAGGCAATGAACGTAAGTTAATGAATCGTGGTGAAAGTAACTAGACGAAATTCCCGTGTGTTCTCAAGTGCATTTATTCACTATAAGAAGTATCACCGGCTTGTCCTTAGCAACATTAAGGATTGGGACACCTTGATGCACCTTGCTACTTTTGTTACTTGTTACTTGTTATCAATTGTCTTGGTATCAAACTATCTATAAAAACTATTTTATAGCACTTACAGAGAATACCTTGCTGAAAACCGCTTATCGATTCCTTGTTGGGTTTGACACTCTTACTTATTGAAAGGACTATTGTCGACGTTCTGGGATCGGGGGTACCCAGATCTGCCTGCCTATGACCCAGCGCGTGATGATACGTCCATTTTGCATCATGCTTTTATATTGAGAGTTATTGTATTATGGGCTGTTATTACACATTATAGCACAATACTTATGCCTTTTCTCTCTTATTTTACAAGGTTTACACAAAGAGGGAGAATGCCAGCAGCTGGAATTCTGTATTGGAAAAGGAGCAAATCTGAGAGACCTATTCTGCACAACTCCAAAAGTCCTGAAAATTTACGGAGAATTATTTTGGAATATATAAAAACTATTGGGCGAAGAAAGTACTAGAGGGGCCCCACCAGGAAGCCACAAGGGTGGGGGCGCGCCCTACCCCCTGGGCGCGCCCCCTGCCTTGTGGGCCCCCTGGCAGGACTCCAGTGCCCATCTTCTGCTATATGATGTGTTTTGACCTGAAAAAATCAAGAGGAAGCTTTCGGGACGAAGCGCCGCCGTCTCAAGGCGGAACCTGGGCAGAACCTATCTAGGGCTTCGGCGCAACTGTTCACCGGGGAAACTTCCCTCCCGGAGGGGGAAATCGAAGCCATCGTCATCACCAATGATCCTCTCATTGAGAGGGGGTCAATCTCCATCAACATCTTCACTAGCACCATCTCCTCTCAAACCCTAGTTCATCTCTTGTATCCGATGTTTGTCTCAAAAGCTCAGATTGGTACATGTGGGTCCCTAGTAGTGTTGATTACTCCTTGTAGTTGATGCTAGTTGGTTTATTCGGTGGAAGATCATATGTTCAGATCCTTAATGATAATTATTACTCCTCTGATTATGAACATGAATATGCTTTGTGAGTAGTTACGTTTGTTCCTGAGGACATGGGAGAAGTCTTGTTATAAGTAATCATGTGAATTTGGTATTCGTTCGATATTTTGATGAGATGTATGTTGTCTCTCCTCTAGTGGTGTTATGTGAACGTTGACTACATGACACTTCACCATGATTTGGTCCTAGGGTAAGGCATTGGGAAGTAATAAGTAGATGATGGGGCCAGAGTGACCGAAGCTTAAACCCTAGTTTATGCGTTGCTTCGTAAGGGGCTGATTTGGATCCACATGTTTCATGCTATGGCTAGATTTATCTTAATTCTTCTTGCATAGTTGCGGATGCTTGCGAGAGGGGTTAATCATAAGTGGGAGGCTTGTCTAAGTAAGGACAACACCGTAGCACCGGTCCACCCACATATCAAATTATCAAAGTAACGAACGTGAATCATACGAGCATGATGAAAACTAACTTGACAGTAATTCCCATGTGTCCTCGGGAGCGCTTTGCATTATATAAGAGTTCGTCCAGGCTTGTCCTTTCCTACAAAAAGGATTGGGCCACCTTGCTGCACCTTAGTTACTTTTGTTACTTGCTACCCGTTACGAATTATCTTATCACACAACTATCTGTTACTGATAATTTCAGTGCTTGTAGAGAATACCTTGCTGAAAACCGCTTGTCATTTCCTTCTGCTCCTCGTTGGGTTCGACACTCTTACTTATCGAAAGGACTACGATAGATACCCTATAACTGTGGGTCATCAAGACTCTTTTCTAGCGTCGTTGCCGGGGAGTGAAGCGCCTTTGGTGAGTGGAATTTGGTAAGGAAACATTTATATTACGTGCTAAAATTTACTGTCACTTGTCACTATGGAAAATAATCCTTTGAGGGGCTTGTTCGGGGTATCTTCACCTCGACCGAGAGAAAAGAGTTGCTCCTCAACCTTATGCAGGAGATGGAACAATACATCCTGATATGCATCTAATCTATGTGGATGAACTTTTTGGATTATTTAAGCTTGCAGGTTTACCCGAGGATGAAGTCAAGAAGAAGGTCTTCCCTTTATCTTTGAAGGAAAATGCATTGACATGGTATAGGCTATGTGATGATATTGGATCTTGGAACTATAACTGATTGAAATTGGAATTTCATCAGAAGTTTTATCCAATGCATCTGGTTCATCCTGATCGGAATTTTATATATAATTTTTGGCCTCGTGTAGGAGAAGTATCGCTCAACCTTGGGGGAGGCTTTAGTCAATGTTATATTCATGCCCCAATCATGAGCTCTCAAGAGAAATTATTATTCAGAATTTTTATGCTCAGCTTTCTCGTAATGATCAATCCATGCTCGATACTTCTTGTACTCATTCTTTTATGAAGAAGACTATTGAATTCAAATGGGATTTATTGGAAAGAATTAAACGCAACTCTGAAGATTGGGAACTCGACGAAGGTAATGAGTCAGGTATAAACCTTAATTTGATCGTGTTAAATCTTTCATGGATACCGATGCTTTTCGTGAATTTAGCACTAAATATGGACTTGACTCTGAGATTGTAGCTTCTTTTTGTGAATCTTTTGCTAGTCATGTTGAAGAAGAAATTGTTACTTATAATGTTGATCCTATTGTTCCTACTGCTTATATTGAGAAACGACCTTTTCCTGTTAGAATAAAGGAACACGCTAAAGCTTCAGCTGTGGTTCATAAGAGTTATACTAGAACACCTACACCCCTTGAAAAATTAAAGTTGAACCTAGTATTGCTATGGTTAAAGATCTCTTGGTTGATAATATTGACGGGCATGTTATTTATTTCTATGATGAAGCTGCTAGAATTGCTAGACCCGATATTAAAGATAAACATAAACATGTTGTTGGCATGCCTGTTGTTTCTGTTAAAATAGGAGACCATTGTTATCATGGCTTATGTGATGTGGGTGCTAGTGTGAGTGCAGTTCCTTTTACTTTATATCAAGAAATTTTGAATGATATTGCACCTGCTGAGATGGAAGATATTGATGTTACTATTAAGCTTGCCAATAGAGATACTATATCACCAATTGGGATTGTTAAAGATGTTGAAGTCTTGTGTGGGAAAATAAATACCCTACTGATTTTCTTGTTCTTGATTCCCCACAAGTTGATTTTTGTCCCATTATATTTGGCAGACCTTTCTTGAACACTGTCAATGCTAAGATAGACTGTGAAAGAAATTGTTACTGTAAGTTTTGGGGATGTGTCTCATGATTTTAATTTCTGTAAATTTCGTAGACAACCACATGATAAAGAATTGCCTAGTAAGGATGAAATTATTGGTCTTGCTTCTATTGCCGTGCCTCCTACCGATCCTTTAGAACAATATTTGCTAGATCATGAGAATGATATGTTTATGAATGAAAGAAAGGAATTAGATGAAATATTGTTTAACCAAATGCCTATTTTGAAACACAACTTGCCTGTTGAAATCTTTGGAGATCCTCCTCGACCCAAGGGTGACCCCGTGTTTGAGCTTAAACAATTACCTAATACTTTGAAATATGCTTATCTTGGTGAGAAGAAGATATATCCTGTTATTATTAGTGCTAACCTTTCAGAGCATAAAGAAAATAAATTATAGAAAACTCTGAAGAAGCATCGTGCCACTATTGGATATACTCTTGATGATCTTAAGGGCATTAGTCCCACTATATGTCAGCACAAAATTAATATGGAGCCTGATGCTAAATCGGTTGTTGATCATAAATGACGGTTAAATCGTAAGATTTAAGAAGTGGTAAGAAATGAAATACTAAGCTTCTGGAGGCAGGTATAATTTATCGTATTGCTGATAGTAGATGGGTAAGTACTATTCATTGTGTCCCTAAGAAGGGAGGTATTACTGTTGTTCCTAATTATAAGAATGAATTGATTCCACAAAGAATTGTTACAGGTTATAGAATGGTAATTGATTTTCGCAAATTAAACAAAGCTACTAGAAAAGATCATTACCCTCTACCTTTTATTGATCAAATTCTAGAAAGACTGTCCAAACATACACATTTTTGCTTTCTAGATGGTTATTCTGGTTTCTCTCAAATACGTGTGTCAAAAGAGGACCAAGAAAATAGCACTTTTACTTGCCTTTTTGGTACTTTTGCTTATAGACGTATGCCTTTTGGTTTATGCAATGCACCTGCTACCTTTCAAAAGATGTATGACTGCTATATTCTCTGACTTTTGTGAAAAGATTGTTGAGGTTTTCATGGATGATTTCTCCGTTAACGAAACTTCTTTTGGTGATTTAAGCAACCTTGATCGAGTTTTGCAAAGATGTGAAGAAACTAATCTTGTTTTGAATTGGGAGAAGTGCCACTTTATGGTTAATGAAGGTATTGTCTTGGGGCATAAAATTTCTGAAAGAGGTATTGAAGTTGATAAAGCTAAAGTAGATGCTATTGAAAAGATGCAGTGTCCTAAAGATATCACAGGTATAAGAAGTTTCCTTGGTCATGCTGGTTTCTATAGGAGGTTTATTAAAGAGTTTTCTAAAATTTCTAGGCCTCTCACTAATATCTTGCAAACATATGTTCCTTTTGTTTTTGATGATGATTGTGTAGAAGCATTTGAAATACTTAAGAAAGCCTTGATTTCTGCACCTATTTTTCAACCACCTGATTGGAATTTACCCTTCAAAATTATGTGTGATGCTAGTGATTATGCTGTTGGTGTTGTCTTAGGGTAGAGAGTTGATAAGAAATTGAATGTTATTCATTATGCTAGTAAAACTCTAGAAAGTGCCTAGAGATTTTATGCTACTTCTGAAAAAGAATATTTAGCAGTTGTTTTTTCCTGTGATAAGTTCAGATCTTATATTATTGATTCCAAATTAACTGTTCACACTGATCATGCAGCTATTAAATACCTTAGGTAAAAGAAAGATGCTAAACATAGACTTATTAGATGGGTTCTTTTGCTACAAGAATTTGATTTGCATATTATTGATAGAAAGGGAGCTAAGAACCCTATTGCAGACAACTTGTCTAGGTAAGAAAATGTTCTTGAAGACCCACTGCCTATTGATGATAGCTTTTCTGATGAGCAATTAGCTGTCATAAATGCTTCTCGTAATACTCCATGCTATGTTGATTATGCTAATTACATTGTTGCTAAATTTATACCACCTAGTTTCACATACCAGCAAAAGAAAAAAAATCTATGATTTAAGACATTACTTTTGGGATGACCCACACCTTTATAAAGAAGGAGTAGATGGTGTTATTAGACGTTGTGTACCTGAGCATGAACAGGAATAGATTCTACGCAAGTTCCACTCCGAGGCTTACGGAGGACACCATGTTGGAGATAGAACTGCGCACAAGGAAAGCTTCTGATGAGCACATGAGCAGTGAGGGCGCTTGGAGGGAGAGGCCTCGCGAGGACCATCCTCAGGGCAATCCTGGCCTCCCTCCGTTGCCGCCACCGCCAAGAAGGAACGAGGGGGCTGGGGGCTTCCAGGAGCCGCATGCTATCGCCTGCATCTTGGGCGGTGCTCAGGCCCCAGCTTCCCAGCGCATCTTTAAGCAGTTTGCTCGTGAGGTGAACGCGACCCTTCCCAGGCTTGAGGCCACGCGCCCGCTCAGGTGGTCCAAGTGTGCCATCCCCTTCAGCTCGTCGGACCAGCTCAAGTGCTCGGCAACTGCCGGCGCCCTCCTGATGCTTTGCTCACCCGTCATCAGCAACGTCCAAGTCACCAAGACCCTCATCGACGGCGGCGCAGGGCTCAATGCCCTATCCGTCGAGACATTCGATAGCCTCCAAGTACCATACGATCAGCTACAGCCTACCAAGTCTTTCTCAGGAGTGACCGACGACTCCACCACCCCGATAGGGCAGGTCCGCCTTCCTGTCACCTTTGGCCAGCGTAACAACTACCGCACCGAGCTCATTGACTTCGACGTCTCCCACATCCGTCTGGCGTACAACGCGATCCTTGGGTATCCAGCATTGGCCAAGTTTATGGCAGTGACCCACCACGGCTACAATGTCCTCAAGATGCCAGGGAGCAGCGGAGTCATCATGGTCCCTGCGAAGAAAGAGATGCGGTGTGCTCCCTTGAGCGCGCCTTCCAAGCTACAGCGATCGAAGACCCCAACAACGAAGGCACCCTGTACCCTCCTGAGGCCATCCCCAAGAAGAAGAAGCAGCTACTCCACCCAGGGCCTCAGGAGAGCGGCGTCTCCAGCGGCACCACCTCAGTATCCGCGCCCGTAGCTGGGGCGCATCCCTCCCTCGCATAGGAAGGTGCGCCCGGCTCCCTCCTCGGGCAAGGCTCGGGGGCTCTCTTCTGGAGGGCCTCGGGCACCTTGTGGAGGCGTGCTTCACAACACGTTTCCCTCAGGAGGGCACTGGGCAAGGAGCGCCCGGTGCTCAGGAGTTCATCGTCAAGGTGACCTAGGAGCTTCAAGAGACAAGAACCACACGCGGCGACCGCCGCCCACCACCCGGCGTAGCTCCCCATCCTGGCGAGGACGGCGGGCTACGCTTCTGCGTCGACATCCCATGGCTCAACAGGGCCGCATCTCCGGAGCGCTTCTGGCGCTCGCGCATTGGCCGGTGCGAGGGTCCACCTCACAGCTACGTTCGCATGCCATTTGGCCTGCCGAACGCGGCTGTCACCTTCCAGCGCCGCCTACGGAGTATCCTGGTGGCTCAGGAGGCCAGGAATCACACAGTCCTGGCGGAGATGGCGAAGGTCCTCAAGGAACCACCCGAGCCCCCGGAGCCTCCTGAGGCTCAAGGCCCTGGTGGCTCGTGAGGAGCGACTCCTTCAGCGCACACCTTCAACTACTTCAACATCCCTTCGACAACGGTACCAGGTAACATTTTCCGGTTTACTTAGCTGGGAGCGCCCCTCGGGCTGCACCATTCCCAGGCCGCAATGGCCCGTCCCTGCGACATGTATCTTTTTGCATCTTTAGCTTACTCTGTCGGGGGCGCCCCTCGGGTTGCATCATCCCCAGGCCGCTCGGGTCCGTCCCAATGGCATGTATCGTTCTTGCATCTCTTCAAAATAGCTTATCTCCTCGCGTGGTTTCCCTACGATTATCACTTGCTTGATTGCACCTCGCGGAATCCCGCGTTGCTGACCGATCTCCTATTTACACCGTGGCGAGATCTCCACATATCAGCACGGCGCTTATGCTCGGGTCCATCCCTGCAACTCTGATAAACCTGAGAGATCGAGCTGTGGCTCGTGGCCCGCTCCACGCACGTCACCTTATCAGATCCTCAGTGCCTTCGTCTTCTTGTGGAACAATCAGCAGCTGGGTAACCAACGCGATCACAGGCTATATTCCCTCTCCAACTAACTTGTAGGAATCTCTGGAGCGCTAGCTACTGGTGGCCTCGTCAACTCGCTCCTTCTCTCGTGCCATTCGCTTGCGCATGAAAGGGGGGCTCCTGAGCACCGCGCTTCAGAAGCTCTTACTGACTCTCCAGCCGTCACCCCCTGGCCTTGACCACGACATCGCGACCTGGCATACCAGCGGCGGCTGAGCCTTGCTCGAGGGTCGGGACCCGAGAACGTGAGCCTGACCTAGTAGTACCACCACCGACGCACGAGTCGGGCGCGGCGCAAGGACTCGACCCAGGATCGCTAAAGATAAGTCACGCATTCGAGCCAGCCCGCGCTGAGACACATAATTCCTAGCTCATGCAGCCTTTCCACGGTGACGCCACCTACCCTTCCTGCCTTCCGGGAGTCGCTTGCACGCTAAGGGGGACCCCCTGAGCATTTTGCCTCAGGGGCTCTTACCGGACCTCGGGCCGCTCACCTCCTGGCATACCAGCAACGGCTGAAGCCTGCCTGGGGACTGGGGCTTGTCAGCGTAGTGCGCCAGGCCGCCGCAAGGATGGAAAGGGGGAACCAAGCCGGAGCAAGACACGCGAACATAAGCTTTCATAATAGGGATGATATTGACACAAAAGGAACTACCGATTCTTTACACACCCCTGTGGGGTTCATCTCGATTCCTCGCAGAGAACAAAAGGAGAAGACTATAGGGAGCTGCATCTACGGGCGTCGCCACTGGCGCCATCATCAATAGTGGGCCACCGGAGACCGACGCCAGCCCCATCCAGATCAGTGGCGACGACGAGCGGAAGCCACCGCCGCGCTCCGGGCATGGCGGGAGCTCAGGGGCACGTAGCTATCGTTGCTCGTCTCCGGGGTCTCGTCGGGCTCAGGAGAACTGTTGGACTCCCAGGCACCATCGCTGCTGTTGGAGGGACTACCGGCAGGACCAATGGTAGGGCCAGCGCCGTCTGCCGCGCCGTCCTGACGGCTCCCTCCTGAGCAGCACTCCAGCCGGCGGCCATCCTCATCAATGACCTTGAAGAATAGCGCGGAGGCGCCGTCGTACTCGAAATAGACGGCAAGGGCACCCTCCGTGTGGCAGACGCGGGTGACCTCGCCCCATCCATGGGTCATGAAGATCTTGCCCGTGGAGACGACCTCGATCTCTGCTCCCATCGCCGGGGTGTCACACTCAGCGTGATGCAGCCACAGCTCGAGTGGCCCCCTCGGCGGCATCTCTGTAGCGTAGAATGGCAGGAACTGGATCCACGTGCGCGGTGGCATCGCCGCCGACACCACGAGTTCACGCGAGGAGCCCTCGGCGTGGGTGCTTGGGGTGGCGGCGCGCGCCGCCACAGCATGGCTACCGCGGCCATGGCGCGAGCGGTGCGAGCCGGTGCCTCCCTCTCCGGGGCCTTGCGCCTGGGCGTACCGGGGCAGCGGATAACCGGGAGGACGCCGCTCGTACCAGGGCCTCGTCACCTCTCGGGCCACGACAAACCCTCGGGAGCGGGCCAGCCTCTTCTTTGGTGGGAGAGGCCCCAGCTCATCGCGGGGGCTTTTTCCCTTCTCGGCGGCAGAGAATCTCCGTATCGGCGCCATGGGTGTCGCCGCCAAGCTGTGAAGCAAGGAGGGAGAAGAAGAAGCGGGCGGAACGGAGGAAGAGATGGGCGACGGGGGCTCCGCCCCCCTCCTCATTTATAGCCGGGAGGAGGCCAACGACGGCCTCCACGATCCTAGGTAATGATGGTTTTTCTGCATGTAGTAGGGACTCGTCAAGTCGGGCAATTGCCGAGGCAGCGTGGGGAAGCGGAGACGCCCACGTCCCGTCAATCGCCACGCATCAATCAAGGCCGCACGCAGTTGGGGCCTGCGGCTCTTGAGGGAGTCCTGGATTAGGGGGTCCTCGGAAAGCCGGACTATATACTTTGGCCGGACTGTTGGACTATGAAGATACGAGATTGAAGACTTCGTCCCGTGTCCGGGTGGGACTCTCCTTTGCGTGGAAGGCAAGCTTGGCAATTCGGATATGTAGATCTCCTTCTCTGTAACCGACCCTGTGTAACCCTAGCCTCCTCCGGTGTCTATATAAACCGGAGGATTTAGTCCGTAGGACAACAACAGTCATAATCATAGGCTAGCTTCTAGGGTTTAGCCTCTACGATCTCGTGGTAGATCAACTCTTGTTATACTCATATCATCAAGATCAATCAAGCAGGAAGTAGGGTATTACCTCCATCGAGAGGGCTCGAACCAGGGTAAACATTGTGTCCCCCGCCTCCTATTACCATCCACCTTAGACGCACAGTTCGGGACCCTTCGATCATCGGCATTGGTGCTTTCATTGAGAGTTCCATTGTGCCGTCACGATAAAGGCTTGATGGCTCCTTCGATCATCGGCAACGATGCGATCCAGGGTGAGGGTTTTCTCCCCGGACAGATCTTCGTATTCGGCGGCTTCGTACTGCGGGCCAACTCGCTTGGCCATCTGGAGCAGATCGAGAGCTACGCCCCTGGCCATCACGTCAGGTTTGGAAGCTTGAACTATACTACCGACATCCACAAAGACTTGATCTTCAACGGATTCGAGCCCATGTCAGGTGCGCCGCACAGTCACGACGAGCATGACTTAGCTCTGCCGTTGGACAGTGTTCGGGAGATCACACCTGTGGCTACTCCGGCCCTCAATCTGGAGCAGATCGTGCCGTCCGAGGACGGGTGGTTAGACCCCGCCACGGAGGCTGCCCACTCAGCGGCGATAGAGATGAATACTGACTTCCCCTCCTATGAGACCTGTGTTGCCGAACCCTTGGATTCGTCCCCGGCCACGGGCTCCGAACCGCCTGCGTCCGTGCCTATCGAATCTGATTGGGCACCGATCATGGAGTTTTCCTCCGCGGATATCTTTCAAGACTCACCCTTGGGCGACGTGCTAAATTCATTGAGGTCTCTCTCCTTGTCAGGAGACCCTTGGACGAACTATGTCCGGCTTGAGTGGGAAGCGGACGATGAAGAAATTCATTCCCCACCCACCACCCACTTAATAGCCACTATCGACGACTTAACCGACATGCTCGATTTCGACTCCGAAGACATCGACAGTACGAACGACGATGCAGGAGAAGAACAGGAACCACTGCCCATAGGGCGCTGGACTGCCACCTCATCATATGATATATACATGGTGGACACCCCCAAAGAAAGCGATGGCAATAAGGCAACGGAGGATAATCCCCTCGAGAAGCAATCTAAGCACCGGCGTCATCGGCGCCGCTCTAAGCCCCGCCATAGCAAAAGAAGCGATACCGGCACAGGAGACAATAACGTTGCGGATAGTGCCGAAGACGAAGACAATCCCCTCCAGCCAGGCTTCGAGCGGGAGGATGGGCAAGCTAGCGCTAAGGAACAGGCAACAGACGGATAATAAGAGGATGAAAATTGCATGCCCCTCTCCGAAGACGAGGTGAGCCTCGGCAACGAAGAATTTATCGTGCCTGAGGATCCTGTCGAGCAGGAGCGCTTCAAGCGCCGGCTTATAGCCACAGCAAAAAGCCTGAAGAAAAATCAACAACAGCTTCAAGCTGACCAAGATCTGCTAGCGGATAGATGGACTGAGGTCCTGGTAGCCGAGGAATACGAACTCGAGCGCCCAACCAAAAGTTACCCAAAGCGCAGGTTGCTACCCCAACTCGAGGAGGAAGAATTAAAGCCTACACTACCAGTGTATGATGCGGCTGACCGGCCACCTCGTGGCCGAGACAAAGTGGCATATCAGCCCGAACTCCAGCCCGCACCCCATCGCCAGTCAAACAAAAACACCAAGGCCCGGGGCAACACGCAGGACCTGCGAGACGTATTGGAAAACAAAGCAGGACATACAAGATCTATCTACGGATCACGGGGGCGCGCCCCAACGCGTGACAACGACCGTCACGCTGGATATACTAAAAGAAAATCCGTCCGGGACGAATACAGCAGACAAGACTCGTATGAACTGCGTCGTGACATAGCCCAACACAGAGGCGCCGCACAACCCCTATGCTTCACTGACGAAGTAATGGATCACGAATTCCCAGAAGGGTTTAAACCCGTAAACATTGAATCATATGATGGTACAACAGACCCCGCGGTATGGATTGAAGATTTCCTCCTCCACATCCACATGGCCCGCGGTGACGATCTACATGCCATCAAGTACCTCCCACTAAAACTCAAAGGACCGGCTCGGCATTGGCTGAATAGCCTGCCGGCAAACTCCATTCGCAGTTGGGAGAACTTGGAAGATGCATTCCTTGACAACTTCCAGGGCACTTATGTGCGACCACCGGACGCTGATGACTTGAGTCACATAACCCAACAGCCCGGCGAGTCAGCCAGGAAATTCTGGACTCGGTTCCTAACTAAAAAGAACCAAATTGTCGACTGTCCGGATGCCGAGGCCTTAGCGGCATTTAAGCATAACATCCATGACGAGTGGCTTGCCCGACACCTCGGCCAAGAGAAGCCGAAGTCCATGGCAGCCCTCACGATACACATGACCCGCTTTTGTGCGGGCGAGGACAGCTGGCTGGCTCGTAGCAACAATACATCAAGAAATCCTGGCAATTCAGATGCCAGAGAGAGCAACGGCAAGCCACGTCGCAATAGACACAAACACCGCAACAACGGCGACAACGCCGAAGACACGGCAGTCAATGCCAGATTCAGTGGCTCTAAATCCGGTCAGCAGAAAAAGCCGTTCAAAAGAAGCAATCCGGGCCTGTCCAGCTTGGACCGCATACTTGATCGCTCCTGTCAAATTCACGGCACCCCGATAAACCAGCCAACCACACGAACAGAGAATGCTGGGTGTTCAAAAAGGCTGGCAAGTTGAATGCCTAAAACAAGGAAAAGGGGCTGCATAGCGACGACGAGGAGGAGCCCCGGCCGCCGAACACAGGAGGACAGAAGAAATTTCCTCCCCAAGTGAAAACGGTGAACATGATATACGCAACCCATATTCCCAAGCGGGAACGGAAGCGTGCATTAAGGGACGTCTATGCGATAGAGCCAGTCACCCCAAATTTCAACCCATGGTCTTCTTGTCCGATCACTTTCGATCGCAGGGACCACCCCACCAGTATCCGTCATGGCGCTTCTGCCGCATTAGTCCTTGACCCCATCATTGACGGATTTCACCTCACTCGAGTCCTTATGGATGGTGGCAACAGCCTGAACCTGCTCTATCAGGATACAGTGCGCAAAATGGGTATAGACCCCTCGAGGATCAAACCCACAAAAACCACCTTTAAAGGTGTCATACCAGGTGTAGAAGCCTGTTGTACGGGCTCAATCACACTGGAAGTGGTCTTCGGATCTCCGGACAACTTCCGAAGCGAGGAGTTAATCTTCGATATCGTCCCCTTCCGCAGTGGCTATCACGCACTACTCGGATGAACCGCATTTGCCAGATTCAATGCGGTACCACATTATGCATACCTCAAGCTCAAAATGCCAGGACCTCGCGGGGTTATAACAGTTAATGGAAACACAGAACGCTCGCTCCGTACGGAGGAGCACACTGCGGCCCTCGCAGCAGAAGTGCAAAGCAGCCTTCTGAGACAAACCGCCAATTCGGCGAAAAAGCCCCTGGACACATTCAAGCAAGTCCGGAGTACCCTGCAACAGGATCGCCCGACACATTCAGAGCTCGCCTAGCAATTCGGCCTCCATCCTAGTCCCAGTCAAGCGGCGAAATTTACGCCGCGCGTACATAATTACGCACTCAAGATACCATGGGCATAGGTGGAGGCACGGCTATGGCACAGCCCACAATGCGGCTCAACCGCCTCAAGACCCGTATATCTTTAACATTTTCTTCCTTTCAGGCCCCTATTCTCTGAAGGCCCTCTCCGGTCGCCTGATTATCGGACCCGTCACGGGAAAGACACACCAAGGAAGCAAGAAGCTTTGACGTACAAGGGAATCCCCAGGTGGTCTATGATAACGATCGCTATACCTGTTTTACATACCCACACGCAGCTTGCCCTTGGATAGGACATGTCAAATAGTCCTATTTTTACTTATTGCACTACTTGTATACATACGTTTTGACGCATCATTTAAATAACAATGTACTGCATTAGCTCATTATTGAATTTCTTCATCTTTTTTCCTTGTCTGCTTATTTACGACAAATTGTACCCGCACATTCTGATACGTCCAGTGCGCCAGGGGCTTCAGTGTACCCCATACACGGCAAGAAAAGTCCGAACACTTTCGACAATGCGGCACCCCGAACTTATAGCATTATATGCATCAGCTCCGAATCATGTCTTGGGTCAATAGTTGGGTTTGCCCGACTCCCATGTTTTGGTACCTTACGTTCCGCTATATCGGCTAAGGTAGCACTAGGAGAACTACTGTGATTGTGTCCCGGTTCTTCCGGACGAGCACCTCAGTAGAGGAAGCCGAAAACTGACTGTCATGATGCGGCGAGAGCTGGTCGCTGTTCGAGAGGTCTCAAATCCTTAAAGATTTTTTCCGCTTCGGGCGAGGAGTCGGCCTTGTCCGATTTAGGCGTACATAGCGCCCCAAGTTCGGCCTTCCGAATACTAGGGGCTTCGCCAAAATTTAAAATTGTAGACTTCTATGGCTAAGTGAGAGTGATAAAGCTTTATAGTCCGATTGCCTGGTTCGTTGTGCTGAACACCTCCTTCGAAGGACCCAAAACTTGGGATAAAGAGTGATCAGGTTTATCCCGAACACCTCAGTACTAGTTACATGGGGGCAGAAGCCGACGACTAGCCAACTCTCAGATTTTATAAACGGCCGCACAGAAGGTAATATTTTAAATCAACAAGCGTTATATAGCGCACATGAACTCGTTTTCATATTACAGGATCACATGAGTACATTCATTCAAATATTACATCCTTAGCACATTCCTCCGCCACAAGGCGAGCACCCTTCAGGACACTGTCATAATACTTTTCGGGGTGGCGATGCTCCTTGCCCTCCGGCGGCCCCTCCTTCACCAGCTTTTCGGCGTCCATCTTCGCCCAGTGCACTTTCGCACGGGCAAAGGCCCTGCGCGCACCTTCAATGCAGACGGACCGCTTTATGACTTCAAACCGTGGGCAGGCATTCACAAGCCGCTTACCAGGCCGAAGTAGCTGCCAGGCAGGGGCTCGCCAGGCCACATCCGGACTATGAGACCCTTCATGGCCAGTTCGGCCGCCTTGTGAAGCTCGACCAGTTGCTTCAACTGGTCGCTCAAGGGCATCGGATGTTCGGTCCCAGTATACTGAGACCAGAACAACTTCTCCGTCGAGCTCCCTTCCTCGGCCCGGTAGAACTCCGCGGCATCCGATACGCTGCTGGGTAGATCTGCGAACGCTCCTGGAGAGCTCCGAATTCGGGTAAGTAAAAGGAAAGTTTCCTTCACATGCTTGCTTTGCATAATGAATGCCTTACCCGCCGCTATCTTCTTGACCGCCTGAATCTCCTGGAGGGCCTTTTGGGCTTCGGCCTTGGCATTTTGTGCGTTCTCGAGGGCCTTCGCAAGCTCGGACCCTTGCGTCTTAGAGTCACGCTCCAAGGACTCGTATTTCTTGACAAAATCCTGGAGCTCTTGCTGAACCTCGCCGACTCGGGCCTCTTGCTTCTCGCGCTCGGTGCGCTCCTTGGCCGCTTTGTCTTCGGCCTCGGACAGCGCCTTCTTCAGGGCCGCCACTTCGGTCGTGGCCCCTAGCAAAATTCATGACGATCCTATGATCTAACAACCACCTTCTTTTTTTTATCAATATACAGACGGGGTATCACTTACCTTTGTTCTCTTCGAGCTGCCTCTTGGTAAGGCTGAGCTCTTCCTCGGACCGCTCAAGGTCCCGCTTTAGTGCGGAGACCTCCGCCGTACGAGCGGCAGCGGCCAGCAGCGAAGCCTGCTTATTCACATAGACATATTCTGATTAGACTCCTGTGATTATTATTTGATCCTCTGTTCGGCCTTTCTTTGCGAACACCAAACAGGGCATCAGGGGCTACTGTCTATGTTGTAACATTTTCTCATAATTTGATCACTTACCTCAAAACCTGTTAGGAGGCTGGCACAAGCTTCAGTCAGTCCGCTTTTGGTGGACCGAACCTTCTCGACCACCGCACTCATGATAGTGCGGTGCTCTTCGTCAATGGAAGCGCCGCGAAGCGCTTCCAGCAAATTGTCCGATGCCTCTGGATGGACAAAGGCCATCGGCACAGACGGCTCGCCCCCCTTAGCGAGGGGTCGCCTGACAGAATCCGGAACCACTGGAGGTTCCGGCGCAGTATTCGGCTGGGGGCCAAACTTGCTACCCCCGTCATTAGACCCCATGGGAGTCTTGCCCCCATGCGCCTAGCGTCTGGGATGTCGCCTTGGGGCGCCTCCAGGATTATCTCCCCTTGGTTCAGTGCCCTTTGAGACAACACCTCGACGTCGTCCGTAGGGCGGGGGAGGTGGCGGTCGGGAGTGAATCGCTGTTCATCGCCGACTGGCCCAAAGACTCATCCGAAGAGGATACGTCGATATGGGCTTTGGATGGACTGCATGATCATGTTTGGCATGATGAGAAGCAATAAAACAAAGCCTACCAGAACTATTATGGTATCCGGATACTTACGACTTCGCCAGGGGCTTGTCCCTGGGCAACCACTCCTCGTCGCTGTAAGCGGCTGTTGTGGAGTAGTCCGGAAGGAGGGTCCTTCCCTTCTTGGACCCTTCGGCCTCCCCAGATGGGGCGGCCTTCCTTTTCTTGTCTCCCCGGCTGGGGGGGAGAACTTTCCTCTTCCTCCTCCTCGTTTTCGTGGGAGGAGGGCGCCTCGGTGTTATCGGACGATGAGTCCGATACAACCTTGCGCCGGAGACCTTTCCTGGTCCCGCGGCCTTCTTCTTGGCCTTCTTCTCCGGCGCCTCATAGGGCGCCGGAACCAGCATCTCCGTTAAGAGAGCCCTTGCTGGATCTTCGGGCAGTGGGGCCGGACAATCGATCCGCTCCGCTGTCGCTACCCAGTCCTGTTAAAATGGCGTGGAGGCTCAGATCCCTCACATGATTATACTGGGGAAAGGAACATCTTATGAGATATAAAGAGCTTACCGGATTGGCAGGGCGCTTTGCGCTGAGTCCGCGATCCTCGGTAAGGGGAGGAGGTACCTCGGCGGCCTTGAACAGCACCTTCCAGACGTCTTGGTGCGTCGTGTCGAAAAGCTCTCGCAGCGTCTGGTGCTTGGCCGGGTCGAACTCCCACATATTGAATGCCCGTCTTTGACACGGAAGGATCCGGCGGAAGAGCATGACCTGGACCACGTTGACAAGCTTGATTTTCTTGCTTATCATGTTTTTAACACAGTTCTGGAGTCCGGTCAGCTCCACCGATGAACCCCAGGATAGGCCCTTCTCTTTCCAGGAGGTGAGCCGCATGGGGATGCCGGATCAAAATTCGGGGGCCGCCACCCAGTTGGTGTCGCGCGGCTCGGTGATGTAGAACCACCCCGATTGCCACCCCTTCACGGTCTCCACATAGGAGCCTTCGAGCCAGGTGACGTTGGGCATTTTGCCCACCATGGCGCCTCCGCACTCCGCTTGCTGGCCGACCACCACCTTCGGTTTCACGTTGAAGGTCTTCAGCCACAGGCCGAAGTGGGGCTTGATGCGGAGGAAGGCCTCGCACACGACGATAAACGCCAAGATGTTGAGGATGAAATTAGGGGCCAGATCATGGAAGTCCAGCCCGTAGTAGAACATGAGCCCGCGGACAAATGGGTGGAGGGGAAATCCCAGCCCGCGGACGAAGTGGGTAAGGAATACAACCCTCTCGTGGGGTTCAGGAGTAGGGACGATCTGCCCCGCGTCTGGGAGCCGGTGCGCGATGTCTGCGGCCAGGTATCCGGCTTCCCGGAGCTTCGTAATGTTCTCCTCCGTAACGGAGGAGACCATCCACTTGCCTCCCGCTCCGGACATGTTTGGAATGGTTTTGCGGAGAAAATGAGAACTTGGGCGCTGGAGCTTGAGTGCGCGAGAATGGATGGGCAGGGAAGAAGAAGGCGTGGGTGAAAAAGAGGAGTCCTTGTCCCTTTATAAGGGCTGTAGAAACTGTGCGCCTCCCTACTTGCCCCATAAAATCGCTTATTCCCCAATCGCCGCGATTGATGGCGCGGTTGGGTTACCCACACCCGTATTGATGAGAATCCCGTGATAAGGGGACACGATCTCTGCTTCGACAAAACGTGCCAAGAAAACCACCTCGCAATATGTGCAGTAGCTGGTTGAGAAAAACGGTTCGAATAATGACCGGGCCGTGGCGTGATGTCACGCTATGAAATTTGTCAGCAGATTAGATCTGTGGGATATTGTACTCTCTACGGTGGTATGTGGAATTTCTTTTGCAGAGCCGGACACGATCCTTGTATTTAAGATCTTCTATGGAGTATTCGGAGAAGGAACCCGCCTTGCAATGCCGAAGACAATCTGCGCGCCGGACTCATCGTCATTGAAGCCTGGTTCAGGGGCTACTGGGGGAGTCCTGGATTAGAGGGTCCTCGGACAGCCGGACTATATATTTTGGCCGGACTGTTGGACTATGAAGATACGAGATTGAAGACTTCGTCCCGTGTCCGGGTGGGACTCTCCTTTGCGTGGAAGGCAAGCTTGGCAATTCGGATATGTAGATCTCCTCCCTTGTAACCGACTCTGTGTAACCCTAGCCCCCTCCGGTGTCTATATAAACCGGAGGGTTTAGTCCGTAGGAAAACAACAGTCATAATCATAGGCTAGCTTCTAGGGTTTAGCCTCTACGATTTCGTGGTAGATCAACTCTTGTAATACTCATATCATCAAGATCAATCAAGCAGGAAGTAGGGTATTACCTCCATCGAGAGGGCCCGAACCTGGGTAAACGTTGTGTCCCCCACCTCCTGTTACCATCCGCCTTAGACGCACAGTTCGGGACCCCCTACCCGAGATCCGCCGGTTTTGACACCGACAGCGCTCTGCACTTGCCCCTTGGCTTCGCCCCGAAGCCGATTCCGAGGGCGCCTTGGGCCCGGGGGCTACTGTCGGCTTTCTGGGAACGGGGGTCCCCAGACTTGCCTGCCTGTGGCCCACGGCGTGGCTCCACTAACGGCCTGGTACGACCCATCCTCATCAGCAAACACCCAAGACCCTCGCGAGGCGGACGACACAAGACCTCCTCAGGGGCAGCCTCACTAGGCTGGCTCACGAGGAGCGGAGAGATCAAGGCGAGGGGCACCTCGCGAGGTTTCTGTGACGTGAGCCATGACGACCAAGGCCAGGCGGGCACCAGCGGGCGCAGAGTACCGGTTGCCTCTTTGGTGCTAAAGGGGCAGGTGTAGGCGAGGAGTCCCGAGGCATCAGGCAAAGGTTTCCATATCGGTGCAATGAGACCAAGACCATCAGGACGGCAGGATGGAGGTCATTGCGGAGCCCAGGATGGCGTCACCACCGGAGCCTTTGGCAGGCGAAGACCACCTTTTGTCAGGATAGCTTGTACAAGCTGTCCCCCTTCAAATTAGCCGTTGTGGGATCCCTTCCCGCCTAAACATTTGGGAAGAGGACCGGGGCCTCTATAAATAGGACTAGCCACCACCATAGGAGGCAACGGATCTTGGACTGGATCCATTCCACCAAGACCATCCTCACCAGCTCATAGAACTCAAGAACACCTCTCCTCTTGAGGCAATTCACCCATTGTACTAGTTCATCCTCAGCCTACAAGGCAATCCACCACAACCCACTGGAATAGGGTATTACACCACATCGGTGGCCCGAACCAGTATAAACTCCTATGTCTCTTGTTCCTCGGGTTCGGCGGGCTAGGCCTTGGGATCGTTGTGCGAGTGAGCTAGAGAGGGAGAGAGATCTTCGTGCGCACCCCAGTGTTCAAACCTCAAGGATTTGCCGGAACCTGTAATCCGACAATGCGTTGTTCATAAGGGGCTGATTTGGATCCACATGTTTCATGCCATGGTTAGATTTATCTTAATTCTTCTTTTGTAGTTGCAGATGCTTGCGAGAGGGGTTAATCATAAGTGGGAGGCTTGTCCAAGTAAGGACAACACCCAAGCACCGGTCCACCCACATATCAAATTATCAAAGTAACGAACGCGAATCATATGAGCATGATGAAAACTAACTTGACAGTAATTTCCATCTGTCCTCGGGAGCGCTTTGCATTATATAAGAGTTTGTCCAGGCTTGTCTTTTGCTACAGAAAGGATTGGGCCAGCTTGTTGCACCTTAGTTACTTTTGTTACTTGCCACCCATTACAAATTATCTTATCACACAACTATCTATTGCCGATAATTCAGTGCTTGTAGAGAATACCTTGCTGAAAACCGTTTGTCATTTCCTTCTGCTCCTCGTTGGGTTCGACACTCTTACTTATCGAAAGGACTACGATAGATCCCCTATACTTGTGTGTCATCACGTGACTCCATCGGCGGCCCGGTATGGCCCCGTTCCAAGGCCTCAAGGGCAAAACCCTCACGAGGGCCCCTGGCCTCGCGAGGCGAACGACGCCAAGACCTCCCGAGGAGCGGCTCCCTGAGCCTGCCTCCCGAGGAGAGGAGATCTCTATGCAAGCCTCCTGCCTCGCAAGGCGCGCGATGATGTGAGCCATGATGACCAAGGCCAGGCGGGCGCAGTCCAGCACAGTTTCCTCTTCTGTGCTAAGGAGGCAAGGACGTACGCGGGTTCCCAAGGGATTCCCAAAGGTTTCCATTCTCATGCAACAGGACCAAGACCACGAGCTCGGCAGGGCGGATGTCATCGTCGAGCCCACCGCTGTCAGATTTCGGGTTCCGGCAAAACCCTTGAGCTTCGAACACTGGGGTGCGCACGAAGATCTCTCCCTCCCCCTAGCTCGCTCTCGCAACGATCGTCAAGCCTAGCGCGTCGAACCCAAAGAGCAAGAAGACACAAGAGTTATACTGGTTCGGGCCACCAATGTGGAGTAATACCCTACTCCAGTGTGGTGTGGTGGATTCCCTCTTGGGCTGAGGATGAACAGTTACAGGGGAAGAACAGCCTCCTGAGGGGAGGTGTTCTTGTGCTTGGTGAACTTGTCTGGTTGAGGATGATCTCGATCTCTCCCGTCTATGGTGGTGGCTAGTCCTATTTATAGGGGCCCTGGTCCTCTTCCCAAATATTGAGCGGGAAGGGATCCCACAACAGCCAAATTCGAAGGGAGACAACTAGTACAAGTTATCCTGACTAAAGGTGGTCTTCGCCTGCCAAAGGCTCTGGTGGTGACGCCGTCTTGGGCTCCACGGTGACCTTTGTCCTGCGGTCTTGCTGGTCTCGGTCTCGTTGCACCGATATGGAAACCTTTGCCTGATGCCTCGGGACTCCTCGCCTGCGCTTGCCTCTTTAGCACCAAAGAGGAAATGAGGACACTGCGCGCGCTGGCGCCCGCCTGGCCTTGGTCGTCATGGCTTACATCATGGGAACCTCGCGAGGTGCCCCTTGCCTTGATCTCTCCGCCCCTCGCGAGCCAGCCTGGTGAGGCCGCCCCCGAGGAGGTCCTGTGTCGTCCGCCTCGCGAGGCTTGGCCCCTCGCGAGGGTCTTGAGTGTTTGCTGGTGAAGATGGGTCGTACAGGGCCGCTGGTGGAGCCACGCCACGGGCCGCAGGTAGGCAAGTCTGGGGACCCCGTTCCCAGAACGCCGACAGTAGCCCCCGGGCCCAAGGCGCGCTCGGACTTGGCTTCGAGGTGAAGCCAAGGTGCAAGTGCAGAGTGCCACGGGCCCCCACAGCCTGCGGCCTTGGTCGACGCGTGGTGATTGATTAGACGTGGGCGTCTCCGCTTCCCCACGCCGCCTCGGCAACTGCCCGACTTGACGAGTCCTTGCTGCATGCAGAGAAAAATCATCATTACCTGTGATCGTGGGGATCGTCGGTTGGTCTTCTCCCGCTATAAATGAGGAGGGGGCGGAGCCCCCGTTGCTCATCTCTTCGTGCTCCGCTCGCTCCTTCCCCATTGCTCCATTGCTAGAAGCGATCCCCATGGCACCGATTCAGAGGTTCTCGGCCGCGGAGAAGGGAAAATCCCCCCGTGACGAGCTCGGGCCACTTCCGCCAAAGAAGAGGCCGACCCACCGTCGCGATGTAGTCGTGAGGCCGGAGGTGTCGAGGCCTTGGTGCGAGCGGCCTCCTCCCGGGTACCCGGTGCCTCTGTACGCCCAAGCTGGGGGCTCCAGAGGCAGAGGCGGCGAGCACCGCTGTCCGCGCCGTGGCCGTGGTCGTCGCACCGTGGTGACGCATGCTCTTGCCCCAGGAGCCCACGCCGTGGACTCCTTGCGCGAACTCGTGATGTGGGCGGCGATGCATCCACGCACCTGGATTCGCTTCCCGTAGTTCTTCTTTGCCGAGATGCCGCCGAGGGGCCCCCTCGAGCTTTGGCTGCAGCACACCGACTGCAACGCCCCGGTGACTGGAGCGGAGGTTGAAGCAGTTTCCCCAGGCAAGATCTTCATGACCCGTGGCTGGGGCGAGGTTGCTCGGGTCTGCCGTGTGGAAGGCACCCTCGCCATCCACTTTGAGTACGACGGCACCTCCACCATGTTCTTCAAGGTCTTCGACGAGGAAGGCCGCCGCCTGGAGTGCTGCCCTGGAGGGGGTCGTCGGGACGGCACAGCGACCAGCGCCGAGCCTGCCGCCGGCTTCGCCAGCGGCTCCCCAGCAGCAGCGGTGATGCTTGGGAGTCCAGCGACTCTCCCGAGCCCTACGAGACCCCGGAGACGAGCGACGACAGCTACGTACTCCCGAGCTCTCGCCGGGCCCGGAGCAAGGCCGCAGCGTCCGGCCGCCGCCGTCGCTGATCTGGATGGGGTTGGCGCCGTCCTCCCGTGGCCCACTGTTGATGATGGCGTCGGCTGCGCCGGCGCGTGTAGATAGAGCTCCTAGGAACTCCCTTCTTTTGTTCCCTGCGAGGAATCGAAATGGACCCCGTGGGGGCATGTAAGGGGTCTGTAATGTCTTCTGTTCATGTCATCCTTATTATGAAAACTTGCGAACGCATGCCTCGTTTCGGCTCGGTCTCCCCTTTCCAACCCCACGGCAGCCTGGTGCTCTACGCTGACAGGTCCCGGTCCCCAGGCAGGCTGCAGCCGTCGCTGGTATGCCAGGTCGCGATGCCGTGGTCAAGGCCAGGAGGTGAGCGGCCCGAGGTCCAGTAAGAGCTCCTGAGGCGCGATGCTCAAGAGGTCCCCTTTAGCGCTCAAGCGACTACCGAGAGGCAGGAAAGGGTGGCGACGTTGCCGTAACAAGGATACCACAGGTGAGGATCCTATGTTGTAGCGCTGGGTCGATCCAGGCGTGGGACTTATCTTGGCATTCCGGAGCTGGTTCCTTGTGTTGCGCCAGACTTGTGCGTCGACTACTGTTGGGTAGCTAGGTTAGGCCCGTGTGGGCCTCCCCCTCTTCTCCATGCTCTTCTATGTGCTCTGCGTCCTCAGGTCCCGCGCCTTCAACTAGTGGTGCGGCCAACCCTGCAGCTCCGGCGGGCGGTGCAGGTGAGGGTAACACCGTTCAAGGAGAAGCGTCTCTTGCCGGCGACGGCGCGGCGTCCGGGGGTGACGAGATGACTGGCTGGTGACTCCTTCCCTGTTTAGTTTCTGCAAAATGCACCATGCCTCGTGGAGGCGTTTAAACTTGCATTTGGTATTGGGAGAACAATATGTCTTGTAATATTTGCTTGAGATTTTGCGATTTCCTTCCCATTTGCTTTACGTTCTACGTCGGTAGGGCCCGACCCCGCGCATACCTCAGCCATCGTTGGGTCGTCCGGATCACCAGGACGAGACAAGGAGTGAGGGGCTACGTGGCCAGTTAGGCTCCTAAGTCGCGATGCTCAGGAGTCCCCCTTGACGCGCAAACAGCTTATGGGAAGGAAATTCAGGAATAGGTCTAGTGTTCTACGTCGGCAGGGCCCGACCCCGCGCATACCTCAGCTGCCGTTGGGTCGTCCGGATCACCAGGACGAGACCAAGGAGTGAGGGGCTATGTGTCCAGTTAGGCTCCTGAGTCTCGATGCTCAGGAGTCCCCCTTGACGCTCAAACGACCTTCGTACCTCTTCCCTCGCCGAGGCTCGGCTCGGGAGGGGCGCGCGACGACCAGGTCCGGGGGACCTGGCAGGGTAGCATACACTTGGGCGTGACCCGAGCGTTGCCCCCGTGCCTAGCCCCCTCGCGCGACTCTCCTGAGGGGAGGTGTTGCAATGAGGCCAGACACTGAGCTCAAGGGCTCCCTGAGGTTGATACGGCCAGGGGGCGCCCTCAGTTGTTTATCACCAGCGCGGAGCATAGCGCTTCCGCACTTGCACGGGCATAACCGCTCCTCGGTAGTGTCGACTGCCAGCGCAGAGCATGGTGCTTCCACTGGTGCTTGGGAAGGGACTCCCTACTGCGGAGAGCCCCCCGGGCGTGTACAGCCCCGCCCTGACACGTGGCTTGCACGGCAGGGCTAGACGAGGTGTGTCTGGGCACTCATGAGCCAGCGCGGGACTCACGAGGCCCTACCTCAAGGCGGGTTGCGCCTGGTCTTGGTTCTTGTTGACTGTGGTGGTCCTGCGAGATGGTTAGACAACTTGCGCCGAACGAATCTCCTGAGGTTATCACATGAGAAGGCCAAGCACCAACGGCCCCAGGAGGTGACGTGAACGGGACGGGCCCGCCAGACAGAGCTCAGCCGTTGCATTTATCGACGCTGTAGGGACAGGCCCGAGCACAGACGCCGTGCCTAGCCTTCTTATGCGAAGGATCCTAAAGAAAGACGATTGGCGCGCGGCTCCCATGGTGGGTGACCATCAAGCAGGTGATAACCATAGATAGATTATGCATGAAAAGCAAACTAGCTTAGGAAAATGCAAGAACGACACATGCCACCGGGACGGACCCGAGCGGCCTGGGGATAATGCAGCCCGAGGGGAGCCCCAACAGAGTAAGCTAAAGATGCAAAAGGATACATGCCGCAGGGACAGGCCCACGCGGCCTGGGAATGATGCAGCCTGAGGGGCGCTCCCAGCTAAATAAACTTGGAAAATGTCACCTGGTTTCGTTGTCGAAGGGACGTTGGGGTAGCTGAAGATGTGTGGCGAAGGGGTTGCTCCTCATGAGCCACTGGAGCCCTGAGCCTCGGGAGGCTCTGGGGGTCCGGGTGGTTCCTTGAGGACCGTCTCCATCTCCTCCAGGACTGCGTGATGCCTGGCCTCCTGAGCCGCCAGGAAGCTCCGCGGGTTGCGCTGATAGGCGGCCACCATGCTTGGCAGGCCGAATGGCATGCGAACATAGCTGTGAGGTGGGCCCTCGCAACGTCCCACGCGCGAAGGCCAGAAGAGCTCCTGAGGTGCGGCCCTGTTGAGCCCTGGGATGTCGATGCAGACGCGCAGCCCGCCATCCTCGCCTGGATGGGGAGCTGCGCCAGGTGGGCGGCGGTCGCCGTGCATGGCTCTTGCTTCTTGAAGCTCTTGGGTAGTCTGGGTGATGAACTCCTGAGCACCAAGCCCTCCTCACCCGGTGCCCTCCTGAGGGAAACGTGCCGCAAAGCAAGCCTCCATGTGGTGCCCGAGCGCCTCCCTCGTGATGTTGGCCAGGTCCGAGGCCCTCCAGAAGAGAGCCCCCGAGCCTCGCCCGAGGATGGCGCTGGGCGCGCCTTCCTATGCAAGGGAGGGAGGCGCCCCAGGCGCAGGCGCTGATCCTGATGTGGCACCTCTAGAGACGCCGCTCCCTTGAGGCCATGTATGGAGTAGCTGCTTCTTCTTCTTGGGGATGGCCTCAGGAGGGTAATGCGCACTCTCGTTGTCTAGGTCTTTGATTGCTGCGGCCTAGAAGGCGCGCTCGAGGGAGCACACCGCATCTCTTTCTTCGCAGGTGACTATGATGATCCCGCCGCTCCCTGGCATCTTGAGGACGTTGTAGCCGTGGTGGGCACTTCCATGACCTTTGCCAGTGCTGGGTACCCGAGGATGGCATTGTACGGCAGACGGATGTGGGCGACGTCGAAGTCGATGAGCTTAGTGCGGTAGTTGTCGCGCTGTCCGAAGGTGACAGGGAGGCGGACTTGCCCTATCGGGGTGGTGGAGCCGTCGGTTACTCCTGAGAAGGGCTTGGTGGGCTGAAGCTGATTGTACGGAACTTGGAGGCTGTCGAATGTCTCGACGGACAGGACGTTAAGCCCTGCACCGCCGTCAATGCGGGTCTTGGTGACTTGTACGTTGGTGATGACGGGTGAACAGAGAATCGGGAAGGCGCCAGCGGTGGCCGCGCACTTGAGCTGGTCCGCCGAGCTGAAAGTGATGGCGCACTTGGACCACCTGCGCGGGTGTGTGGCCTCAAGCCTGGGAAGGGCTGCGTTCACCTCGTGAGCAAACTGCTACGCTGAGAGGCTGGGGCCTGAGCTCCAGCCAAGATGTAGGCGATGGCACGCGGTTCTTGGAAGCCCCCAGCCCCCCTCGTCCTGAAGGTGGTCATCGTTCCTTCTTGGTGGTAGCGGCAGCGGAGGAAGACCAGCGTTGCCCTCAGGGCGATCCTCGCGAGGCTG
Organism: Triticum aestivum; assembly: GCF_018294505.1. Taxonomy (NCBI): domain Eukaryota; kingdom Viridiplantae; phylum Streptophyta; class Magnoliopsida; order Poales; family Poaceae; genus Triticum; species Triticum aestivum. The sequence continues at coordinate 542,567,484 of NC_057802.1, forward strand.
ATCCCTCCAGGCGCCCTCACGAGGCTGGTCCTGCCAGCGGTCCTCGCGAGGCTGGTCGCGCCACTCCTGGGGGGGGCCGCGATCGTCCCAGCGTCCTGCGCCTTGTCCCTGTCGGTGTCAAAACCGGCGGATCTCGGGTAGGGGGTCCCGAACTGTGCGTCTAAGGCGGATGGTAACAGGAGGCGGGGGACACAATGTTTACCCAGGTTCGGGCCCTCTCGATGGAGGTAATACCCTACTTCCTGCTGGATTGATTTGATGATATGAGTATTGCAAGAGTTGATCTACCACGAGATCGTAGAGGCTAAACCCTAGAAGCTAGCCTATGATTATGATTGTTCTGGTACTACGGACTAAACCCTCCGGTTTATATAGACACCGGAGGGGGCTAGGGTTACACAGAGTCGGTTACAAGGGAGGAGATCTCCATATCCAAATTGACAAGCTTGCCTTCCACGTAAAGGAGAGTCCCACCCGGACATGGGACGAAGTCTTCAATCTTGTGTCTTCATAGTCCAACAGTCCGGACAAAGTATATAGTCCGGCTGTCCGAGGACCCCCTAATCCAAGACTCCCTCAGTAGCCCCCGAACCAGGCTTCAATGACGATGAGTCCGACGCGCAGATTGTCTTCGGCATTGCAAGGCGGGTTCTTCTCCAAATTTCGAGTACCTGTCGAGTAGTGTCCGGCTTCCCATGAATGTTGCACTCCTCGGATTTTGCGCCTAATAATGACTATCCTCCACGTGTCGAGCGATTGCGAGAAGTCGCGGCATTTTTACACTTGCCACCCTAACGTGTAAGTAAGTCGTCTATTTAAAGAGACGGGGATCCTCAGATCCATATCACACCATCCTCCCACAGCGAGTATCCATCGGAGCGCGCCCGGGAAAACCCATCCCATCATGGCCGGCCATCGCAGCTCCTCCTCTCGCTCCCGTAGCCCTGAGCCAGGTAATTGGAAGAAGTGTTCCGTCCCCCACATCCAATTAGTAGTGTTACAGACCCAGGGGTTTCTCCCTCCTGCGTATATGGTCCCCGTCCGAGCCGGATTAGCCACTTACAATGGCGGGGAGCAAGCAGAGAGCTTTCCCAACCCATCCATGGGGGAGCGGGTATGCCTTGTCCCTTACTTATTGAGGGGACTCGGATTTCCAATCCATCCGTTCCTCCGCGGGCTTCTGGAGTTCTACGGCCTCCAGCTTCATAACCTTACTCCCGCCTCCATATTACACATCGCTGGCTATGTCGCCCTTTGCGAGCCATTTCTGGGCTGCGAGGCTCATTTCGAGCTATGGAAGAGGCTATTTTGCCTCGTACCTCGTACACAGGAGGGGTCAATATATCAAGTGGGTGGAGCCGAGATATGGCGCATCGCCTGGACCGGATACCTGTCCGGTACTCCGAAGAAGACATCCGAAGACTGGCCTTCGGAGTGGTTTTATATGGAGGACGTCCCCCTTCTGGACCCTATTCGGATTGGCCTTCCTGAGTTCAGTAATGCCCCTTTGAAGAAACGCCGCAACTGGCGCCCTCAGAGCCCCCAGGAGGAAGATAACGGAGAAGTCCTTTACCTGATGGGCCGGATAAAAATGCTGGCCAAATCAGGATTGACAGTAATCGAGGTTATGTCAATATGTATAATGTGGGGGTGCAACCACTTCAATATCAGGGACAACCTATGTGGCACTTCAATGGAGAAGACGATGCCACCCGCTGCGGTCGTAAGGGACCGGACTCCGTCGCTGCTCTAGCGAAAATATTGTCCGATTTATATAAAGGAGAGGAAGAGGAGTTCATCCGCATTAAGCCACAGGACGGATTCTCCATGTACAACCCCCCGAGCTGGATGAGCCACTACTTTTTAGTCCGAACCTTCCCTCATTCTTCGTCATAAGTATTTACCTTGCTATTTCATAGCAGGAACTACGAAAAGTTGTGAGGGAGGTCCACAGCCCGTCTCCACAACCAGAGGACCCTCACCGGGCCCTCGACCCCGGACTCGAAGAAGATCCGGACACATTTGTGGAGCTCATCGACAGGACGTTCTATCAATTAAGCTGCGACGGTGCCTTGGTGGCCATCATAGCCGATTATCCTGGACTTCTCCCTGCATTGCATGTAAGTAAAACCAGAGTCCCAACTTCTGAGAAGGATCCCTTTTCTTTGCACTTCACCTACCACACACATATGGTGTCTTACAGGGAAGGTCCTCGGGACGCCATGCCGAACCCACAGTGACTCACCAACAAGGGGCATCAAAACCGGGCAGGCTTAAAAGGAAGGCGGTCAGGACTGAGACGCTGTCGCAGAGGTATGAAAAGGAACCCCGCTCCGTGGTAGTCGTCCTTTGAAATATAATAACGTCCATGGTTCCTGGCAGAAAAACGCTCGCCGGACTATATCCGGAGAGCCTGCCGGCCACGCCTCCACCAGCCGAGCTACAGAGCCGGACTTAGAGGCAAATGCCAACGTGGGGCCAACACTGGGCGTTCCTCCTACAGAGGATGTGGATAGGTTGTCCGCTACGAATTCCGAAGTGGAGAGTGCCATGAATCACAGGCGTCGCCGGGCCGTACTCCACGACACTTGTTTCTCTCAAGAGGCGTTCGATGCCTTCAACGCAGGAGATGCGTACATCCGAGCTGCTCAAAATGGTCTTGCCAGAGCCACGGACCAGTATGTAAAGGATATACGGGTAAGAAAATCTAATAATTATGTATATCAGTAGCCCCTGAGACTTGAAACAGTTGGCACAACTGATTTAAGGATCATTGTTTGCGTAGGTTCTTACGGAGAAGAATACCCAATTGTCTCAAGAGCTGGAGGAGTGCAAAGCCCAGCTACGAACCGCAGTTGCCGCAATGAAGGAGTTCGAGAAGGCCCCATATGGTAACACTTGTTTCTATCGAAAAGAATGACATGTACAAGTTAGTATTCGACATGAGTACAAATCTAACAATAGATTCTGCAGATGACCCCGGAGTGACTCCGGAGGTCATGCGAGGGGATGAGCAACATGCTCAATGACAGCTAAAGGCTGGCGAGCGTGTGCTTACGCAGGTTAGGCGCGAGAAAAACGATCTCCAAGATGCCAATACCCGGCTGGGCGTTGAACTGAAAGATGTTCGAGCCCAGCTTGCTGAGTCCGTAAAGGAGAATAAGAGGCTTCGCCGCGGCATTTTTAGTAAGTGCTTGAACGAACTTTTATAGAGTTTGGCGAGGAAACTGGCTAACAGAGTTATATCTGTAGGTATGCTGACGGGTCGTCCCGCGGAGGAGATGCCCGGGTCTGCGGGTGATCTTCTGCTAGAGCTCCCACAACTGCACGAACAAGTACGGCAGGTGATGCAGGGCATTGCCCAAGCCTTGTGGCCATCCGCCTCCCTGCCAGGAGGCATGGGGGAGCTTGTAGAGGTGCTCAGGGGAGCGCGGCGTCGCTTCCGATTATGGAAGATATCAGCCTGCCGACAAGGTGCAAGGGAAGCCTGGGCCATGGTGTAGACGCGATATACCAAGGCTGACCCGAACCACATGACCGAGGTCGGACCTATGGGGTCTGATGGGAAAGAGATCCCCGTCAGTTTGGTGTATGACGAAGTGAAATTAGCCGCAAAGTATTCCCAATAGGATTGTAGGCTAGACAGCCTGTTGGATGGTATAGAAGAAGAATTTAGTCAGTCTAACTGACTGTGTACTTCAATTGACATATATTGTCCCTAGCCGGATTGTAAATCATTTGTCATGGCGGACCTTTTCGCTTTGACCTCTGGACCCGACAGTCCGGAGTGTATCCGAATACCCGCTCAGTTATGTAAAAACCAGGGTACGCATGGAAACCAGGCGTAGGGGTCATAAGTGCTTGAACAGACAAGTACCCAACTAACTATGTTATATTACATGGATAGTAAGAAACATCTTCTAGGGACAATAGTTCCGTTAAGGGTTCCTTTCCCTGGGTACGCATGCATTAATCTGCATGTCCGAACTGCGAAAAGAGACGCAGGATATAAACATCTAGGGGCATATATTACAATAAATAAAGATCATCTTTTGTTCACCGACTTAACGCTAGCTTTCGGCTTCACCCAGTCTGAGGTACACATCCGGCTGACCCGGCAGTAACAATCGCAGAGGTGCTCCCCTTATGCCCTAGCCGAATTAATGGGAACGTAGGGCATAAACACAAGAGCCAGGCAACCCAGCTTGGCCAAAACTTAAGTCATATCGATGCATATAATGGCGAAGAAAAGCTACATGTGGAAGAGTAACACATGTGCAGGGGGCATAGAGCCCAGAACATAGTTATATTCAGCTTCTGTATAAGAAGCCCCCAGGTACAATGAACACGCCTAGCGTGTCAAGGTTGTGTAGTTCAAGACACATTTTAACCTTTTAAGGCCGTGAAGGGAAAGGGAAGAAAGAAAGGAGGAAAAGACAAATAACAGATATATAAAAAATTGATGGAGGTAAGGAGACGAACACAGAGTCCGGCACTAGGCGTAGAATCTTCGGAGTCTGGCTGCGTTCCATGGGTTTGGCTCGAGTCGATTGTCCGATGCATCCTGCAGACGGTACGCTCCGCCGGTCAGAACTTTGTCAATAATGAAGGGATCTTCCCATTTGGGCTTGAGCTTGTTCTTTTTCTTCTCCGGTAGGCGTAGAACGAGTTCACCAACGTTATAAGTTTTGGCCCGTACTTCTCTGCTTTGATACCGTCGAGCCTGTTGCTGATAGAATGCGGAGCGGGCTTTTGCCACATCGCGCTCCTCCTCCAGGGCGTCCAAACTATTCTGCCGATCAAGCTCGGCTTCTTTCTCCTCGTACATGCGCACTCGAGGTGAGTCATGAATTATGTCGCAGGGTAGTACCGCCTCTGCGCCGTACACCATAAAGAACGGTGTTCATCCGGTAATGCGATTCGGCGTGGTCCGCAGCCCCCATAGCACAGAGTCAAGCTCCTCGACCCAGTGCGTATCTGATTCCTTCAAGGATCGCACTAGTCTGGGTTTAATGCCGCTCATGATAAGACCATTTGCTCGCTCGACTTGACCATTAGTTTGCGGGTGATAGACAGAGGCATAATCGAGCTTAATGCCCATGTTGCTGCACCAAGTTTTTACCTCATCGGCTGTAAAGTTTGAGCCGTTATCGGTGATGATGCCGTGGGGGACGCCGTAACGGTGTACAACCCCGGATATGAAGTCTATCACTGGTCCGGACTCAGCCATTTTAACTGGTTTGGCTTCTATCCATTTGGTGAATTTATCCACCATGACCAATAGGTATTTTTTCTTGTGGCTTCCCACTTTAAGGGGTCCGACCATATCAAGCCCCCAGACCGCAAAGGGCCATGTAATGGGGATTGTTTGGGGAGCCGTAGGTGGCATATGGCTTTGGTTTGCAAAAAGCTGGCAACCGACGCAACGTTGAACGAGGTCCTGTGCGTCTGCTCGGGCCGTCGGCCTGTAAAAACCTGTACGGAAGGCCTTGCTTATAAGGGCCCGAGCTGCGGCGTGGTGTTCGCCAAGTCCAGCATGAATTTCTGCCAAAAGTTGCCGTCCTTCCTCCTCGGAGATGCACCTTTGAAGTACTCCGGAAGCGCTTTTCTTATAAAGCTCTCCCTCGTGGACCTTGTAGGCTTTAGACCGCCGCACAATGCAACGTGCCTCGTTTGGGTCATTAGGGAGTTCTTGCCTAGTTAGGTAAGCCAAGAAGGGTTCTGTCCACGGGGCGATGACAGCCATAATCACGTGGGCCGAAGTTGTTATTTCGGTGGGAGAGCCTCCGATTACGTCAGAGTATTCGGGGTCTGGAGCTATAGCCGGATCCGTACTGTTGTTGCCGGCATCCCCTTCCCATACCACGGATGGCTTAAATAGCCTTTCCAAGAAGACATTAGGTGGGACAGGGTCGCGCTTAGCGCCGATGCGGGTGAGGATATCCGTCGCTTGATTGTTTTCTCGAACCACATGGTGGAATTTGAGCCCCTCGATCCGAGCTGACATTTTGAGGACGGCGTTGCGGTAAGCCGCCATTTTTGGGTCCTTGGCGTCAAAGTCCCCATTTATTTGGGATATTGCGAGGTTCGAATCCCCACGCACCTCTAGGCGTTGAATGCCCATGGAGACTGCCATCCGGAGACCATGCAACAGGGCCTCATATTCTGCTGCATTGTTGGAGTCTGTGTATAATATTTGTAGTACGTATTGGAATGTATCTCCGGTGGGGGATGTCAGGACTACGCCTGCCCCCAGACTAGCCAACATCTTAGAGCCGTCAAAGTGCATGATCCAATTGGAGTACGCGCCGTACTCTTTAGGGAGTTCGGCTTCCGTCCATTCGGCGACGAAATCAGCCAATACTTGCGACTTAATGGCTCGCCGTGGTTTATATGTTATGTCGAATGGGAGGAGCTCGATAGCCCATTTAGCAATCCGGCCCATGGCATCACGGTTATTTATTATGTCGTTGAGTGGTACTTCGGAGGCCACCGTAATTGAACACTCTTGAAAGTAGTGTCGTAATTTTTGGGATGCCATGAAGACCGCGTATGCTATCTTTTGGTAATGTGGGTACCGTGATTTGCATGGAGTGAGGACGGTGGATACGTAGTATACCGGATTTTGAAGCGGGAACTTATGTCCGTCCGTCTCTCGTTCGATGACGAGCACTGCGCTTACAACTTGGTGTGTTGCCGCTATATATAACAGCATTGGTTCGCCGACATTTGGCGCGGCCAAGATTGGGTTGGTGGCCAAGACGGCTTTAATTTCTTCCAATCCGGCCGTGGCCGCATCCGTCCACTCGAAGTGTTCGGTGCGTCGAAGAAGGCGATAAAGAGGTAGTGCCTTTTCTCCCAATCGGGAGATAAAGCGGCTTAAGGTAGCCACGCATCCAGTTAATTTCTGGATTTGCTTGAGGTCTGTTGGGATAGCCAACTGTGACAGAGCTCGGATTATAGCCGGATTTGCTTCAATTCCTCTACTGGAGACGAGCCCAAGAGCTTTCCGGCGGGCATGCCAAAAATGCATTTTTCCGGATTGAGCTTGATGTCATATGTTCGGAGATTGTCGAACGTGAGCCTCAAGTCGTCTATTAAGGATTCGGCGTGTCTAGTTTTAATGACCACATCGTCTACGTATGCCTCCACTGTTTTGCCGATTTGTGTTTCCAGGCATGTCTGAATCATGCGTTGGTAGGTTGCACCGGCGTTTTTGAGCCCGAAAGGCATGGTGTTAAACCAGAAGGGGGCGTATGGAGTAATAAATGTCGTTGCGGCTTGATCAGACTCCGCCATCTTAATTTGATGGTATCCGGAGTATGCGTCGAGGAAACACAATGAGTCGTGTCCTGCGGTAGCGTCGCTAATTTGATCGATGTGGGGGAGGGGGAAGGGATCCTTGGGGCAAGCCTTGTTAAGGTCCTTAAAATCGACACATAGGCGCCAGGATTTGTCCTTCTTTGGTACCATCACCAGGTTTGCTAGCCAGTCCGGATCTTTTATTTCTCTCATGAATCCGGCCTCAAGTAACTTGGCTAGCTCTTCTCCCATGGCTTGTCACTTAGGCACAGAGAAACGCCGAAGAGTCTGCTTGACCGGCTTGAATCCCTTCAGAATGTTAAGGCTATGCTCAGCCGACCTACGTGGGATTCTTGGCATGTCTGAAGGATGCCAGGCGAAGATGTCCCAATTCTCGCGCAAGAACTCCCGCAGTGGGGCGTCTACTGTGGGGTTTAACTGTGCCCCGATAGACGCTGTTTTTGTAGGGTCCGTTGGGTGGACTTGGAATTTGACTATTTCGTCCGCTGGTTTAAAAGAGGTGGACTTGGGTCTTTTGTCGAGTATCACGTTGTCCCTGTCCACTGTGGAGTGCAGCGCAGTTAGTTCTTCGGCCGCAAGGGCTTCGGATAACGCCTCGAGGGCTAGTGCGGCGGCTTTATTTTTGGCGCGGAGTGCTATGTCCGGATCACTAGCTAGAGTGATGATTCCATTTGGCCCGGGCATTTTGAGCTTCATGCACCCGTAATGGGGTATAGCTTGGAAGATCGTGAATGCCTCCCGCCCTAAAAGGGCGTGGTATCCGCTACTGAACGGGGCCACTTGGAATGTGATTTCTTCGGTCCTATAATTCTCCGGCGTGCCGAATGCCACATCTAGTGTGATTTTTCCTGCACATCGTGCCTCCCGACTAGGGATGATTCCTCTGAAGGTCGTGCTGCTTCGCTCAATGCGGCTGTTGTCTATTTCTATTTTTCGAAGGGTCTCCTCATAGATGAGGTTTAATCCGCTGCCACCGTCCATGAGCACTTTAGTGAGCCGGAAGCCGTCCACAATTGGACTAAGGACCAAGGCGGCTGGTGCTCGGGCTGTTCGGAATTTAGGTTCGTCACTTGCATTGAAGGTTATGGCAGATCGCTCCATGGATTTATTGTTGCCACATGGCAGACTTCGGCAAGGCTGCGGAGTGCTCGCTTGAGCCTATTATTTGAGGCGAAGGTCTCGAAGACTGTCAATACTGTATTGTTATTTTCCACGGGATGGTGCTCTGTTGTATTGTCGATAAGGATATCCTCGCCGCTCTTCGCCACCTGCCGGAGTATCCAACATGCTCTAAGGCTATGTGTTTGCACGGTATCCGATGTACTGTGAATTTTGCATGGCATATTGAGCCATCCCTCCAATACGGTTCCATGCCCTGTAGTGGGCTTTTGTTTCTTTGTAATTGGACCGGGTGACTTACGAGAGTACACCCTTTTAGTTCGGACGGGGGGTTTAGTGAGAGCCGGAGGATCCCAGAATTTTGTTTGGGTTTTCCAGGCGCTTTCCATCGCACAGTACTTCTGTACTATGGCCGCCAAGTCAGCGAAGTGTGCTATGTCACGGCGACTTATGGCGTTGAGGATTCCCTTGTCCGTGCAATTTTTGCAAAAGAATGAAATTGCGTCCTCCTCGCGACAGTCCTTGACCTTGCTCATTACTAGGAGGAATCTGGCCCAATAGTGATGTACTGTCTCTTGGGGCTCTTGTCTAATATGGGAAAGATCACTTATATCTGGGTGGGTGGGTAGATTTAGGTCCGAACCCTGACCCGGTCTGAGACCCAGGGGCCGAGGAGTTTCCGAGCTTGGCAGTTCGGGCTCCGGGATGTTGCCCAATAGATCTGGCCCGCTGTCTGCTTCTAGATTCAAAGCTTGGGGCATGTCCTCCCGTAGACGGGTATCCGGCTTGGAGAGCTCGGGAATCCGGACATAGTTTGTCCTCAAGATAGAGGAAGAATCGCTGCATTGCTCCTCCACCACCGCTACCTGATGGGTGACCGGCGGAGAGTTAATCTCCCTTTGGTCGGGTTTAAGCCCGATCCGATCATAGTCCGTAGCGACTCCCAAGGCGGCGATGCAATCCAAGAGCTCGTTCAAGGAAGAGAGCTCCATTGGATCCATCTGCTCGGCGAATCCCGAGCCGACGTGGAGGCTGTTTTTGATGACCCGAGAAGTCATCGTCGGCGCAAAGGCCGAACGGGCGGTCATGACGAAGCCGCCTAGCCAGAGAGTTTGGCCTACAGCCAGGGCTCCCGAGAGGTGATGTTGTTCTTGACAACAAGACGAGCCATCAAGCCTAATGATGACGGCACAGTGGAACTCTCAATGAAAGCACCAATGTCAGTGTCAAAACAGGCGGATCTCGGGTAGGCGGTCCCGAACTGTGCGTCTAAGGTGGATGGTAACAGGAGGCGGGGGACACAATATTTACCCAGGTTTGGGCCCTCTCGATGGAGGTAATACCCTACTTCCTGCTTGACTGATCTTGATGATATGAGTATTACAAGAGTTGATCTACCACGAGATCGTAGAGGCTAAACCCTAGAAGCTAGCCTATGATTATGATTGTTCTGGTACTACGGACTAAACCCTCCGGTTTATATATAGACACCGGAGGGGGCTAGGGTTACACAGAGTCGGTTACAAGGGAGGAGATCTACATATCCGAATTGCCAAGCTTGCCTTCCACATAAAGGAGAGTCCCACCCGGACACGGGACGAAGTCTTCAATCTTGTGTCTTCATAGTCCAACAGTCCGGCCAAAGTATACAGTCCGGCTGTCTGAGGACCCCCTAATCCAGGACTCCCTCAGTCCCCTCCTCGGCCGTAGCCCCGGTCGTTGCGCTCGGGGCGTCGACTGAAGCGTCCATCTCGAATGGCTCTGAGCTCTTGACAGTCGTTGGTGTTGTGGTTGTGTACGTTGTGGAAGGCGCGGAACGGTTGGCTGCCCTTGGACGACTCGGGGTGGTCCCGTCTGCGCTTTGTATCTGGCTCCGCCATGAGCACGGCTACTCCCTTGCGCTTCACGTCCTTGGCCTTGGCTTTCTTCTCCTCCAGGTCGGCAGCCGGGAGCTCGAGGAGGGAAAGGTGCCCCTCCTCAGCTCTTGCGCACTTGGTCGCCAGGTTGAACAACTCCAGAGCCGTGCATAGCTCCTCGTGGATGGCGAGCTCCTCCTTCATCTTGACGTCATGGACGCCATCACAAAACGCCGAAATGATGGCCTCGTACGTCACCTTGGGGATCTTGAGGCGAACGTTGTTGAAGCGCTGGATGTACTTTTGCAGGGTCTCCCCCGGCTGCTGCCTGACACGGCGCAGGTCGCCCATGGCTGGAGGGCGGTCGCGAGTGCCCTGGAAGTTGGCAATGAAGCAGTCGCGCATCTCATCCCAGGAGGAGATCGAGCCCGGGGGTAGGTTTAGGAGCCACGAGCGAGCGCCATCCTTGAGAGCCATGGGAGACCAGTTCGCCATGACTTTTTCGTCGCCGTTGGCCGCCTCGATGCTCAGCTCATAGAGCTGCAGGAACTCCGCAGGGTCGGGGGTGCCGTCGTAGCGAGGAGGCAGATCTGGCTTGAACTTTCCCGGCCAGGCGACACTACACAGCTCCAGGGTGAAGGCGCGGCAGCCTGCCGTGGCCACCGGGGCCCTTTGCAGAGGTGGGGCCTGCCCTTGGTTCCCGCGCACCGCCACAGCAGGCGGCATGCGGTCTTGTCGTGGTGGCGCTGGGAGCGTGGGAGCGTTCTCTTGCGGCCGAGGAACTTCCTGGCAACTTCCTTCTTCTCGCGCGGGAACCCGACGCGGTGGGTCACGCCGGGGGGCCACGCACCTTGGTGCCAGGGCGCCGTCTTGGTGCGGAGGTGGTGGAGGCGCTCCGTGAGCCACGTCACCCGCAGCTAGCAGAGGGTGAGGCAGTGAGAGGGATGGCGCGGGGGAGCCCCCTGCGGCGCTGACGAGCTCAGCGATGCGGTCCAGTCAGTCCTCGTAGAGGTCGTCGACTGGGTGATAGAGCAGGAGCTCGCGCGCCATGAGCAGTGCGGCCTACGCGTCCGTGGGAGCGCGACGAGCGTGAGACGACGAGCCGGCTGGGGTCAGCGACGGAGTGGCGGTGCGGCCATCGATGTCCTCTCCCTGGCCGGAGATGGCCGGAGCCGCCGTGCTCGACGACGGCCGTGCCCCTGCCCTGCGTTCTATCGAGGAGAGGAGGAGCAGACATGGGGAGAAGAAGAAGAAGAAGAAGAAGGAAAGAGGAGGAGAAAGAAGCCGCGCGGGACCCACGCGTCAGCGACCCAAGCCCCGGCCCCGCCACTGCCATGTTGGATAAGTGGAGATGAACTACTGGGAGTACGCTTTCCCTTATCGAAGGCGCATTCCACTTCTTCTTCGGTCTAGAATACGTTTTCCTCTCTGGAAAACATATTTTCAGAAAGGCCCTGACCTTTAAACAGCCGTATCTTTTTGATCCTAACTCCAAATGAGGTGATTCCAAATCCCACTTCTTCGTCTCGTCGAGCCCATTCTGTTGGTATCTTTTTCACCATGTGACAACATTCTGAAAATGACAATTTTGCCCTTGCCCTTATTCAGCCCCCTCCGAGATAGAACGTTTTCCGGCGATTCTTTCCGCGAGTTTCTCGCACTTCCTCCCGGTGTATCCATCCCTCCCAGGCAAGACACACCCTCCATTTGCATGATTGCAATGCAATATCATTGTTTTATTAAATAAACTTATTAAAAATTTGCTTTAGCTACATGTGACTTGTTCATGGCATTTCTCAGAGTGATATTTTGATCTTGCTATTGCCATGATGTTGTTTGGAGTTCTAGGACTAATATTTTGCAGCTTATCTGGATGACATGTTTCCATTGGATTATTAGTGGCTTATATTATGATTATTTTCTTGTCGATATCGAATATTATATTTTGGAGTATGATTTTCGATATGATGACTGCATGTGGATCTTAGGTTAACATTTTGATCTTGTTATTGGATTCGTAGTATGTTGGTACTTGGATTCATCATGATAGTAGTGATTTGTTTCCCTCGGAGTATTTTGATATGACGATATTATGCTTTGGATTAGTTGTTGGATATTGCTATGACTTGGATTACAGGTTGATAGATGATATCGGAGTATCAATTATCACTGTTATACTTTGGGCATAAATTTCGTCATTTAGTTGGTCAGGTGCCACCGAACTGGGCTTTTCTAGTGCAACCACATTTTCCTTTATGGGAAGGCCCTAATGTGATCTATTGACATGTCTCTCGCCGGTGCCTCCAACGAGGGAAGGTTATGGGCGTGCGTTACCCTGGCCCGGTAAGCAGACTTAACCTTGTGTTCCCGTAGTTGTTGTTAGGCACCTTTTTTTCCCCGTTTGGGACCGTTTATGTTTTGCCATGACGGTGGCCGTTGGATGTCATTGGTTGACATTGGGGCCACCCAGGACTGAGCCCAAAGGGGTTGTTGGTCAGAGTGGCTGGGAGATGTCGTGGTAGTAGATTGGTTTTGTTGGAACGCCGTTGGTCCACCCGAATGGGAGGGCGAGGCCATGTGTTCCGTGGTGTGGGTATAGTGTGCTAACCTCTGTAGAGTGTGTAATTAATCTATCGATAGTCGCGTCCTCAGTCATGGGCACCAGTTCATACTAGGTCACACCGTTCGATCAACACTCACATGATGGAATGACTTATAGGTGATTTATATGTTGATATTGTGAGCAGTAACAGTTTAGCAGGATGCCGATGATGATATTGAGATGATCTCGAGGATGATCACTAAGTTTGTGATGTGGTCACGCGGTGATCACGTGGATGTTTTGATCACGAGGTGATCATGTGGATGTTTTGATCATGAGGTGATTAGGTGGATCACGAGGTGATCGAGATGATATATTGCTTGGCCGGATAGCCATGAGCGAGATGGTTATTGAGATCTGAGATGGTGGTTGATCAGTATTGTAGTAGTTACATATCATGCTTAGTAGTTGCTTTCGTATCATAGTAGTTGTTAATTAATTGACCTGTTTAATGCTATGTTGTTGTCTTGCTTTGATGCTTTTGGTTGTTGTGAGCTTGCAATTACATTCAATGTATTGACCTGGCATGTCATTCCAGATTGCAGGTGATGTCGTGATTGATTGATTGCTTGTCGAGGTTACCGTGCATGCGAGCTAGATCGTGTCCCAGCCAGAGTCCCTGCGGAGTGGAGTTCACCACCTTCGTCGTTGTTCCGCTGCTAGAAGTATTCCGCTGCTACGAGTTGTTCTGCTGCTAGCATAGAGCAAGTGTAGTATCGTAGGCATAGTGTCGCCGTGCTGATGTGACCCTTTGTAACATCAGACCCGTGTACTTATTATCCTTTGTAATAAGAGTTGATTTGTTTTATGTCAAGCAGTGTCGTATTCAGAGACTTCTCCTCTGAGCCGGGGTGATTTGTTCTATCTCTGGGCTGGAATACGAAGCGTTCTGGTCTCTCTGAGCCGGGGTGCCACAAACTTGCTATAGTTCCTTATGTTAAGAATGAAATTGTTGCTATTGCACCCACACATGATAGTCCTATTATCTTTTTGAATTCTCCAAACTACACTATATCGAAGAAGTTTTCTCTTATTAAGGATTATATTTGATGGGTTGCCTTTTATCGTTGCACATGATAACTTTGATGAATATAATATGCATGTGCTTGCTGCTCCTACTTGCAACTATTATGAGAGAGGAACTATATCTCCACCTCTCTATGTTTCCAACACGATAAAATTGCAAGAAACTTCTTATGCTATGTATTGGCCTTTACTTGATGTGCATAAATTCTTACTGCATGACATGCCGATGCATAGGAAGAGAGTTAGACTTTGTCATTGCATGATATATGTTTCTTTGTGCTCACTACTAAATGCCAAATCATTGTTAATTAAAATTGGCTTTGATATACCTTGGGATCCGGGTGGTTTCATTACTTGAGCACTTTATGCCTAGCTTAATGGCTTTAAAGAAAGCGTTGCCAGGGAAACAACCCAGATGTTTTAGGAAGTCATTTTATTCTGCTAATTGCTTTTATAAAGTTTAAAAACAAAAAATATAGAGGGGAACTTAAAACTTCACAAAAAGAAAAGTGCAAGTGAGAAAGACAAGCACCATGGAAGTGGGGGATATCCTTGAACTTTTGTTCATGCCCATGGAAACTTTGTGAATCTTGAATTACAGAAACTTTTCAACAAAAATAATTATCCCCTTGTACAAATCCATTGTATCATAACAATAAGGTACCAAGATTTTCCTTTAGGATGATTAGATTGCTTGTTGGTATGTGCGGTGCAAAAATACAAACTTTAGCTGTAGTGTGTGATTTTACATTTTTACTGGGACGACGAAAGGTTCTGAAACTTTTTGCACATTATTTCTATACAAATTTTTTATTTTTTCTAATTTTTCAGAATTTTTGGAGTACCAGAAGTATGCTCAAAGTTCAGATTGCTACATACTGTCCTGTTTTTGACAGATTCTGTTTTTGATGCATTGTTTTGCTTGTTTTGATGAAACTATCAATTCTATCGGTGGTATAAGCCATGTAAAATTTATAATAAAGTAGCTAAAATGCAAAAAAAATGAATTGGTTTGCAATAGTACATAAAGTAGTGATTTGGTTTATTATACTAACGGATCTCACCAATTTTCTGTTAAGTTTTGTGTGGACGAAGTGCTCAAAGATCGAGGAGGTCTCGATATGAGGAGAAGGAGGGGAGGCAAGAGTTCAAGATTGGGGATACCCATGGCACCCGAAGTAAATATCCAAGGAGAATCAAGCGTCTAAGCTTGGGGATGCCCCGGAAGGCATCCCACTTTCTTCACTTTCTTCAACAAGTATCGGTATGTTTTCATTTTCATTTCGTTCATGTGATATGGGTAATCTTGGACCATCATTTATGTTTAGCTTTCATTTTTGTTTTATGCACCGTGCTGGAATGATATAGTCCATGGTTGATGTATAGAATGCTCATTGCACTTCACTTATATCTTTTGAGTGTGGTTTTATAGAATGCTTCATGTGCTTCACTTATACCATTTGAAGTTTGGATTGCCTGCTTCTCTTCACATGGAAAACCGTTGTTAGTAGAATGCTCTTTTGCTTCACTTATATTTATTAGAGCTTGGTCTTTTATAGAAAGAATTAAAGTCTCATGCTTCACTTATATCTATTTACAGAGTCAGTAGGAATTGCTCATTTGCATGGTTAGTCATAAAATCCTACATAAAACTTGTGGATCACTGAATATGATATTTTTGATTCCTTGCAATAGTTTTGTGATATAGAGATGGTAATATATGGGAGGTACTAGTAAATGGTTGTGGTTAGTAAGAATATTGGTGTTAAGGTTTGTGATTCCCGAAGCATGCACGTATAGTCTCTCATTATGCTATGAAGTTCGAGCATGATTTATTATTGATTGTCTTCCTTATGAGTGGTGGTCGAGGACGAGCGATGGTCTTTTCCTACCAATCTATCCCCCTAGGGGCATGCGTAGTAGTACTTTGCTTCGAGGGCTAATAAAATTTTGCAATAAGTATATGAGTTCTTTATGACTAATGTAAGTCCATGGATTATACACACTCTTACCTTTCCGCAATTTGCTAGCCTCTGCGGTACCGTGCATTGCCCTTTATCACCTAGAGAGTTGGTGCATACTTCATCGGTGCATCCAAACCCCGTGATATGATACACTCTATCACACATAAGCCTTATTATATCTTCCTCAAAACAGCCACCATACCTACCTATTATGGCCCTTCCATAGCCATTCTGAGATATATTGCCATGCAACTTCCACCGCTTCTGTTTTGATGACTTGAGCATTCATTGTCATATTGCTTTGCATGATCATAAGAAAGCTAGCATGATATTTCCATGGCTTGTCTGTTTTTTGATATCGTTGTTACGCTAGATCATTGCACATCCTGGTACACTGCCAGAGGCATTCATATAGTCATTTTTTGTTATAGGTATCGAGTTGTAATATTGAGTTGTAAGTAAATAGAAGTGTGATGATCATCAATTTTCATTATTAGAGCATTGTCCTAGTGAGGAATAGATGATGGAGACTATGATTCCCCCACAAGTCGGGATGAGACTCTGGACCAAAAGAAAAAAAAGAAAAAATAAAAATAAAAATAAAAAAATGAAAGAAAGAAGGAAGAGAAGGGCCATGCTAATTCCACACTTGTGCTTCAAAGTAGCACCATGTTTTTCATATAGAGAGTCTCTTATGTTTTCACTTTCATATACTAGTGGGAATTTTCCATTATAGAGTTAAATGCACACGCACTTGGTTTTTATGTTGAGCTTTCATACACTTACAGCTCTTAGTGCATTCGTTGCATGGCAATCCCTACTCCTCGCATTGATATCAATTGATGGGCATCTCCATAGCCCGTTGGTTAGCCGCGTCGATGTGAGACTTTCTTAATTTTTTTGTCTTCTCTATGTTTACCCCTATCATCATACTCTATTCCACCCGTAGTGCTATATCCATGGGTTGCGCTCATGTATTGCGTGAGGGTTGAAAAAGCTGAAGCGCGTTAAAAAGTATGAACCAATTGCTTGGCTTGTCATCTGGGTTGTGCATGATAAATACTTTGTGTTAAGAAAACAGAGCATGACAAGACTATATGATTTTGTAGGGATAGCTTTCTTTAGCGTTGATATTTTGAAAGACACGATTGTTTGTTGGGATGCCTGAATATTGATGTCTTTATGTCAAATTATAGACTATTTCTTTGAATACTCATGTCTTAATGATCATGTGATGATTAGATATATGATAAAGATTATGCTAGGTAGCATTCCACATCAAAATTTATCTTTTTTATCATTTACCTACTCGAGGACGAGCAGGAATTAAGCTTGGGGATGTTGATACGTCTCCGTCGTATCTATAATTTTTTATTGTTCCATGCCAATATTATACAACTTTTACATACTTTTGGCAACAATTTATATGATTTATTAGAGTAACCTATTGATCCAATGCCCAGTGTCAGTTCCTGTTTTTTGCTTTGCAGAATATCCATATCAAATGAAGTCCAAATGCGATAAAAATTTATAGAGAATTATTTTGGAATATGTGTGATTTTTAGGAGTTGGAATCAACGCAAACGGGAGCCCATAGCCACCACAAGACACCTGGGCACGCCAGGCAGCCCAGGCGCATGGTGGTGGGTTGTGCCCTCCTCGTAAGTCGGTTGGAGCTCTACCTTGGGTGCAAGGAAGCTTATACCCAGAAAAAAATCGTGTTAAAATCTCAGCGCAATCGGAGTTATGGATCTCCGGGAATATAAGAAATGGTTTTTGGCTAGAAAACAGGAACACGAAACAGGAGAGAACAGAGGGGGAGGTCCAAAATCGGAGGGGATCTCGCCCCTCCGCCGCCATGGAGGCCATGGACCAGAGGGGGAACTCTCCTCCCATCTAGGGGGGAGGCCAAGGAAAAAGAAGAAGAACGAGGGGGGCTCTCTCCCCCTCTCTCCTGGTGGCGTCGGAGCGCCGCCGGGGCAAGGATCATGACGGCGATCTACATCAACAATCTTGCTACCTTCAACACCAACTTTTCCCCCTCTATGCAGCATTGTAAAACCTCTTCTCCCCACTGTAATCTCTACTTAAACATGGTGCTCATTGCTATATATTATTTCCCGGTGATCTATGGCTATCTTATGATGTTTGAGTAGATCCATTTTGTCCTATGGGTTGATAGATGATCATGATTGGTTTGAGTTGTATATTTTATTTTGGTGTTGCGCTACGGTGCCTCTGTGTCGCACAAACGTGGGGGATGCCCACTGTAGGGTGTTGTGATGTGTTAATGGTTCGCTTATGGTGGGTGGCGTGAGTGACAGAAGCACAGACCCAAGTTTGGGGGTCATTGCGTATGGGATACAGAGGACTTGATACTTAATGCTATGGTTGGGTTTTACGACCTTAATGATCTTTAGTGGTTGCGGATGCTTGCTAGAGTTCCAATCATAAGTGCATATGATCCAAGTAGAGAAAGTATGTTAGCTCATGCCTCTCCCTCATATAAAATTGCCACAATGATCACGGGTTTAGTTATTGATCACCTAGGGACAAATTACTTTCTTGTTGACAAAAGATATCTACTTTTATTGTCTTGCATTTTACTCGTAGTTTTATTCTTGGAAAGTACTTCTAGTTTTATTCCTGCAAACTTATCCATTCACCTACCAAATGGTTTCATATTTGTTTTAGGTAAAGCAAACGTCAAGTGTGCATAGAGTTGTATTGGTGGTCGATAGAACTTGAGGGAATATTTCTTCTACCTTTAGCTCCTCATTGGGTTCGACACTCTTATTTATCGAAAAAGGCTATAAGCGATCCCGTATACTTGTGGGTTATCAAATACCGACGTCAAGCCCAGGCGCGACACGCGTCTGCGCGACCCACCTAGCATAGCCTGGCACTGGCACGGGACAAGGTCAGCTGCCGAATCGTGTAGCAGCAGCAGTACGGCGTGCATGCTCTCCCCGCGCCGCCATGCCAGGACCAAGAAAGGGCAGCTCCGGGGGCTGCGGCCCATGGGCGTCAGGACCAGGCTCCCCTTGCGTGGGACGCGCTCGTGAGTGTAGCGGGCTGCCCTGCCTTCACCGGTGAGCCACACCGCGTCGTTTGGCACGGCAAGTTCAAGCCAGACCTGCCCCCGCACTACGACGGCACCCCCGACCCTGTGGAGTTCCTCCAGCTCTACTCGCTGAGCATCGAGGCAGCGGACAGCGACGACAAGGTCTTGGCAAACTGGTTCCCCATGGCTCTCAAGGACGGCGTGTGCTCCTGACTCCTGCACCTCCCGGAGGGGTCGATTTCCTCTTGGGATGAGCTTCTCAAGCGTTTCATCGCCAACTTTCAGGGCACTCGCGACCGCGCCCTCACCGTCAACGACCTGCGGCGCATCAAGCAGCAGTCTGGCGAGACCCTCCGCAAGTACATTCAGCGCTTCACCATGGCTTTTCTTGGCACAAACACTAATTAAAACACAAAAACACAACCATAACAGTAGCATAATTGTGTGCACACAAGAAAACAGAAAAAGATAACTATTGGGTTGTCACCCAATAAGCTCCTTCTTTATAGCCATTAAGATAGGCTTGAGATTTCAACAATGCTCACATGAAAGCTAATAATTAAAACACAAAGAGAACATCATGAAACATGTGACAAACACATTTAAGTCTAACTCTCTTCCTATGCATAGGAATTTTATAAGCAAACAAATTATCAAGACACAAAATATCTAGCATATATGCAAGCAAGAAGAAAGAAACAATAACAATCTCAACATGAAGAGAGATAATTTAGTAACATGAAGATTTTTGCAACCATATTTTCCTCTCTCATAATAATTACATGTAAGATCATAATATAATTCAATAATATTGCTATCATATAAAATTTTCTCTCCATGATCCACATGCATAAAAGTTTTGGAATCTTCCAAGGTAGTGGGGTTATCATCAACTAAAGTCATGACCTCTCCAAACCCACTTTTATCAAAAATTTCATATTGAACACTCTCCAAATATGTGGGATTATTTTTACCTAAATAATTGACACTCTTCCAAACCCACTTTCAATATTATTGCAAACATTATTATCAATATCATATTCATCATGAGGCTTAAATAAATTTTCGAGATCATAATAAACATTATCACCCCAATCATTATCATTGCAATAAATAGTGAACATAACAAAATCATCCGCAAGCTTGGGGTTTTGCATATCATTAACACAATTGACATTAATAGAATTTATAATAATATCATTGCAATCGTGCTTTTCATTCAAGGAGCTATCATGAATCACCTTATAAATTTCTTCTTTTAGCACTTCATCACAATTTACGAATTCAAGAATTTCAAGCAAAACTTCATAAAGATAATCTATTGCACTCAACTCACTAGCAATTGGTTCATCATAATTGGATCTCTTAAAAGGATTAGCAAGAGGTTAGGATCCATCTTAAATTTTCTTTTTCATTTTCTGTTTTTAAGTGTGCACAAGAAGGCAATGAAAACAAGCAAGCAAAAAAGGGCAAACGGAAAATATTTTTGTAATGTTTGTAAAAACTTTTTAGAAGTGGGGAGATGAAAACGAGAGGCCAAGACCAATAAAATAAATGCAAGGAGATGAAAGTTTATGTGTATGTACTTGATAGATGTTTATGATGTCTCCCCGGCAACGGTGCCAGAAATTCTTCCTCCTACTTGTGAGTTGTGTTGGGATTTCCCCGAAGAGGAGAGGATGATGCAGTACAGTAGAGATAAGTATATCCCTCAGTTATGATACCAAGGTTATCAATCCAGTAGGGGAATCACGCAACAACTCGTTAATAGCACCTGCACACAAAATAACAAATCCTTGCACCCAACGCGAACAAGGGGTTGTCAATCCCTTGGCGGTTAATTGCAAGATTAAGTTGTATGGTTGTAGATAGATAGATCGAACAAAAATACAAAATAAAATGTATAAAGTAACATTGCAGCAAGGTATTTTTATTATTTTTAATATATGATAAAAGTAGACCCGGGGCCATAGTTTTCACTAGAGGCTTCTCTCTTGAAAATAACATACGGTGGGTAAACAAATTACTGTTGGGCAATTGATAGAAAAACAAATAATCATGACGATATCCAAGGCAATGATCATGTATATAGGCATCACGTCCGAGATAAGTAGACCGAAACGATTCTGCATCTACTACTTTTACTCCACACATCAACCTCTATCCAGCATGCATCTAGAGTATTAAGTTCATAAAGAACGGAGTAACGCCTTAAGCAAGATGACATGATGTAGACAACATAAACTCACGCATGAATAAACCCATCTTTTATCCTTAACAACAACGATACAATTAATATGTGTCGTGTCCCTTTCTATCACTGGGATTGAGCACAACAAGACCAAACCCATTACAAAGCACCTCTCCCATTCCAACATAAATCGATCTAGTTGGCCACCCCAAATCAATAGATTGGAGAGAAATACAAAGCTATAATAATCATGCATAAAAGAGTTCAGAGAAAACTCAAATAATATTCATGGATAATCCGATCATAAACTCACAATTCATCGGATCCCAACAAACACACCGCAAAAAGTGATTGCATCAGATAGAACTCCAAGAACATCAAGGAGAACATTGTATTGAAGATCAAATAGAGAGAAGAAGCCATCTAGCTACTAACTATGGGCCCGTAGGTTTGTGGTAAACTACTCACACATCATCGGAAGGGCAACAAGGTTGATGTAGAGCCCCTTTGTGATTGATTCCCCCTCCGACAGAGTGCCGGAAAAGGCCTCCCGATGGGATCTCTCGAGAACAGGGACTTGTAGTGGCGGAAAAAGTATTTCGTGGAATCCTTTGTTGGTTTCCTGATTTTCAAGAATTTATAGAGGCGGAGTTAGGTCAAACAGAGCCACGTGGGCCCCACGAGCCACCAGGGCGCGCCCTCGTGCCTCGTGGGCCACTGATCCATCTTCTTGTCCCCTCCCGAAGCTTCCAGGGTCTCGTTTGTCCAGAAAAAAAGCTCCAAAAAGTTTCATGGCATTCGGCTTCGTTTGGTACTGATATTCTGAAAAACCAAAAACAGGCAAAAAAATAGCTAGCACTAGGCACTAAGTTAATAGGTTAGTCCCAAAAAATGATACATAATTGCTTGTAAGTGTATATAAAACATCCAAGATTGATACTATAATAGCATGGAACAATCAAAATTATAGATATGTTCGAGACGTATCAGCCACCAACCGTGCTGGAGCGGCGTTACCCCGTCGGCGTCGTGGTGGAGACCACACTTTGTTGTGGGTGATATCGAGGTGGCGGGGTGCTAGGGATTTGTCCAAGCGGTTCCTCCGTGCTGGCTTTGCCCACGTCCCAGCGGGCTCACCAATCCTGTTCCGCCTCGAGGGTATATATATACTGGGTTTGCCAGCAACGAGAGCCCACAGCCGCGTGCCTCCTCATGGATCGGCTAATCTGTAAAAGAATATGAGATGGTTGAACAAGTTTGGAATTAATTTCGGCCATGTTGCATAAAAAGCTAGAAAAGAAGAGCCGCTCGCAATGTCGAATTTGTGCACCATACCCCAAAAAGTAGGGTTGCATATAGGGGTTATATGCATATTGTTTTCTCAATCCACTGAATTGAGCCAAATATTAATATATGGAGTCAACATTGGGCCAAAAATATTTAAAAATCATTGAATTGAATACAGTGTGTGTCCATTTGAAGTCTCGCTATTATTGAATTAATCTTCATGTTTTTACATGAAGATGACTCCATCCAATAGTGTACTCATGAGCTAGCCAAATTAGCTAGGGGTTCATGCATGGCAAATCAAAAACTAATTTGATGGGAACCCTGTATGTTGATAATTCAACACAAATATCAAGGGTTCCCAAATATTAAAGGAACTCTCTCATAATTCAACACATAATGATGAAAACGCAATCATAAATAATCCGTTACATCCGATAAATGAAGAAACACTAATAGTTCAACACATAAATGATATTTGCCCAATAAGATGAAGCAAATAATACAAAGATTCTACTCAACACAGGTATATTTTATCTTCTTGATCTTTGTCGTGCACCCTTCTATCTGTTTCAGCCTCTTCAATCATTTACTACAGCCTCTTCTTATCTTTCTTAAACTGATCCCTTTCCTTCTCTGCCTTCACCAACAAAAACTTGTGCATGCTGGTAGTTTATGCATCAAACTTCTTCTTCTCCTCCAATTCATCTCTTGCATCAGCCAGAGCTTCTTCGGCTTTGACCTTGAGGGCTAGTTTCACCTGCTTTTCCTCATCCATTTGCTTAAGCTCATCTTGGGCATTTCTCGGGTCACGGTGAAGCTTCTCAATCTCATCTGTGAACTTAAACCTTGTTTCAACATTGTTTAAGGCATCATGAACTCTACCATCTCTGACTTTAGTGTACCTTTCCCATAGCTTGGACAGGGATTTAATTAGTGGACTCAGCCATAGGATCAACCCATTGCACAAAGTCACATTTGTCTCCAAAATACTATATATATATATGTATATATATATATATATATATATGACATAGCAGAATCTATTAGGAAATTACATAGCAAAAACTTCATTTTAATGACTGTAAATAATTTTATATTTTTCACATACCTCCCCTGAACAGGCCAAGAACCTCCTGCCAGTCCAACGCCTTCAAAAGCAACAAATTTGGAGGGCACGAAATTGGATTTACAACGGATAGTCTTATCTCCATCTTTGGCTGGTCCGCTCTAATCAGTCGTACATTGTATTTTGACCCTAACAATACAAATATCCATAGTAAATAAACAGAAATCAGTGCTGAAATCCAAAATCCCCAAATCGATATGAACCCTAACCCTAGATTGACGAGAATGCAACACTTACATCGGTGCCAAGGGAGTTTGTGTCGGTGGAAGATTCCTCTCCATCGCACCATGAAACCATGCCGTCCTTGAGCAGCTATGGGAGATCTACGACACTGCCGAGACGGGAGGCGATAAGCAAAATGGCAGGGGACAAGAGCGGGAGCACAGGAGGAGGAGGTCGTTGTTTGGAACGTGCCCTTCAGATGCAGACATGACGGCCCACTCGTTAGCGGGTAATCACAAGCAATCAGTGACCCACATGTCATTGTGATCGCCGGCCCCACACATGGCCCACTCATTAGCCTCTCATAGATCGGCTAGTCATACGTGGCCAATCACGTCCCAGAGACCAGCCTCTTGCGGATCGCCTCGCTAGTCCTTTTAGAAACCATATCTGACGGCTCTAGTTCGGCACTAGGGTATGATCGAACGACTGCAGTTCGGTGCTATGGTTTGGAGGGGTTTTGAGGTGGTCAACGGGGTTTTGTAGGGTCTAACCAACATTCAAATGAGCATAACTAATTCAAAAAAAATGAAAAAATACAAAGCCGGCGCACATAGTTGTAATAAGTGATATACTTTTGATAAAAAAAATATAAACTTGGTCTATGGTTAGTTTTATGAAAAAACCTTCATAAAACTGAGCTACCTCGAATGATGTTGCACAGAGTTCAAGGCGCAAGTGAGAGGGGTTTAGGATTTTGAATTCAAAAATATCAATAAAATCAGAAATGCTTCATTATGGAGTGACTAAGAAGGATTTGAACTTATTTTTTCATTGTCATATTTTAAACGTGTTTTCTAATGGTTTTCCATTAAAGCATAACTAATTCAAAAAAGAAAAAATGGACATTAATTCAATAAATAGTGAGACTTCAAATGGACATTATATAGATTGAATAGGTCTTAATAAAATATTTAGCTCATTTAGACAAGGTAAAAAAAACTTGATTACAAATGGGGCTGTTTACCCTAGCTTCGGAGCTCAT
Organism: Triticum aestivum; assembly: GCF_018294505.1. NCBI lineage: Eukaryota > Viridiplantae > Streptophyta > Magnoliopsida > Poales > Poaceae > Triticum > Triticum aestivum. The sequence goes on from NC_057802.1 coordinate 542,592,252, forward strand.
TTTGAGCATTTGGAGCTTCGGAGTTCATTTCGAGCTTCGGATCTCATTTTGGAGCAAATGTATATTAGTTTAGAAAACATTGCAACATCACACATAGAGCAATGGACTTCAAATGTCGGTTCAAATTCAAAATTTGCCTTACATTCAAATTTTGCCTCAAATTTGAATTCTACCACAAATTTGACATCAAAGTACAAAATAGCATTTAGCATTATTACACCTTACAAGTTTCCACGGTAGTTCAAATTGACAATAGAAACCTTAGTACAAAGGGTAATTCCTTCAAGTTCTAAGTTTACGACTTGCATTCAAAATTCAAATTCAAATATTTGACTTGCTCCTTGTGTTCGCAAATGGCTGAACCGTCTTGCTCATGGTTTCACTAGCTGTGATATTCTGTGGCGTTGTCTTGTTCCTTTGGATCTTCACTTGGGGTCGTGGCAGTGGAGGTGCTGACGGAGTACTTCCACTGATCGAGCACTTGATGACCAGTTGACGGTCATCTATTGGTTCAATAATCCTTAAAGGAATGACATGAACCATGTCTTGCTCCTCACTGGTGCGCGTCTGTCCTAAACAAACGGTTTTTTAAGCCTTTCCGCGATAGGGGGGTCCTTCCCACACGACACAGAAACCGTCGGGGATAGGGAGCCTTGATGCATACAGTTGTCCCTATATAACCGTTTCCGATATCTCGAATATCCCAAACGCTTCATCCTTGCTACTCGTTTGTGCTCGCATTGCCATCGCAATCGGAGTTTTGTGGTTCTGCCTAAAACCAGGCAGATTCTAGGCACGGGAGCTTTCCAGGCAGATTCTAGGCAGATTCCAGGCATGGGAGATATACGATGCCTGGCACATCACAAACAGTTCATGATTATAAACCGTGTACGATAGGTAGACAATCACACACATTTAGTTTTCCCGCACCGTATGTGATAGTGTCTGACATCACACACACTTTGCAAACGGCAACTGTGTGCATGCTTGCACACATTTCCTCTCTGTGAATCGTGTCGGATTATGCTGTATATCGCAAACGTTTGTGTTTTACCAACCGTGTGTGCCATAATGACCTGCACAACGTAATTTCGCCTAATTTAATTGCTGCTATTTAAAATTGTACCTAATTTAAACTTGAAAGTAGGCTATAGCTTTATTCATATCCATCAGGTTCAAACAACCAATGCATTATTCGATTCACAGGTACATATGTTTAAGAATTACAGAAGCACCAAATAAAGAATGATGTACCAGGGTTCTATACTTTTACTATTATAGATGGTAAAGAAAGAGGCGACAGACATTCCAGTTGCTGAACAAGGTGAAGCGGAATGGCCCTATTGTGCTCTCCTGGATGTAGAAGGTGTTAGAAATATGCCCTAGAGGCAATAATAAATTGGTTATTATTATATTTCCTTGTTCATGATAATCGTTTATTATCCATGCTAGAATTGTATTGATAGGAAACTCAGATACATGTGTGGATACATAGACAACACCATGTCCCTAGTAAGCCTCTAGTTGACTAGCTCGTTGATCAATAGATGGTTACGGTTTCCTGACCATGGACATTGGATGTCGTTGATAACGGGATCACATCATTAGGAGAATGATGTGATGGACAAGACCCAATCCTAAGCCTAGCACAAGATCGTGTAGTTCGTTTGCTCAGAGCTTTTCTAATGTCAAGTATCATTTCCTTAGACCATGAGATTGTGCAACTCCCGGATACCGTAGGAATGCTTTGGGTGTGCCAAACGTCACAACGTAACTGGGTGGCTATAAAGGTGCACTACGGGTATCTCCGAAAGTGTCTGTTGGGTTGGCACGAATCGAGACTGGGATTTGTCACTCCGTGTAAACGGAGAGGTATCTCTGGGCCCACTCGGTAGGACATCATCATAATGTGCACAATGTGACCAAGGAGTTGATCACGGGATGATGTGAGTTACGGAACGAGTAAAGAGACTTGCCGGTAACGAGATTGAACAAGGTATAGGGATACCGACGATCGAATCTCGGGCAAGTAACATACCGTTAGACAAAGGGAATTGCATACGGGATTGATTGAATCCCCGACATCGTGGTTCATCCGATGAGATCATCGTGGAACATGTGGGAGCCAACATGGGTATCCAGATCCCGCTGTTGGTTATTGACCGGAGAACGTCTCGGTCATGTCTGCATGGTTCCCGAACCCGTAGGGTCTACACGCTTAAGGTTCGATGATGCTAGGGTTATAGGGAAAGTATGTACGTGGTTACCGAATGTTGTTCGGAGTCCCGGATGAGATCCCGGACGTCATGAGGAGTTCCGGAATGGTCCGGAGGTAAAGATTTATATATGGGAAGTCCTGTTTTGGTCACCGGAAAAGTTTCGGGTGAAATCGGTAATGTACCGGCACCACCGGGAGGGTCCCGGGGGTCCACCAAGTGGGGCCACCAGCCCCAGAAGGCTGCGTGGGCCAAGTGTGGGAGGGGACCAGCCCCAGGTGGTCTGGTATGCCCCCCCACCAAGGCCCAAGGCGCATGGGAGAATGGGAGGGGGCAAACCCTAGGTCCAGATGGGCCTTAGGGCCCATCTAGTGGGGCGCCCCCCCCCTCTCCTCCCCTTGGCCGGCCCCCTTGATGGGATCTAGGGCTGGCCGCCTCCTCTTGGGGGTGGAAACCCTAAGGGGGGCGCAGCCCCCTCCCCCCCAATATATAGTTGAGGTTTGGGCTGCCCAAGACACACTAGAACGTCTCTCTTTCGGCGCAGCCCTTCCCCTCTCCCTCCTCCTCCTCTCCCGCGGTGCTTGGCGAAGCCCTGCGGGATTGCCACGCTCCTCCACCACCACCACGCCGTCGTGCTGCTGCTGGATGGAGTCTTCCCAACCTCTCCCTCTCACCTTGCTGGATCAAGGCATGGGAGACGTCACCGGGCTGCACGTGTGTTGAACGCGGAGGCGCCGTGGTTCGGCGCTTAGATCGGAATCAACCGCGATCTGAATCGCTACGAGTACGACTCCCTCATCCGCGTTCTTGCAACGCTTCCGCTCGCGATCTACAAGGGTATGTAGATGCACTCCTTCCCTCTCGTTGCTAGTAACTCCATAGATTGATCTTGGTGATGCGTAGAAAATTTTGAATTTCTGCTACGTTCCCCAACAGTGGCATCATGAGCTAGGTCTATGCGTAGTTTCTATGCACGAGTAGAACACAAAGTAGTTGTGGGCGTCGATTTTGTCAATTCTTCTTGCCGCTTCTAGTCTTATCTTGTTTCGGCGGCATTGTGGGATGAAGCGGCCCGGACCGACCTTACACGTACGCTTACGTGAGACAGGTTCCACCGACTGACATGCACTAGTTGCATAAGGTGGCTAGCGGGTGTCTGTCTCTCCCACTTTAGTCGGAACGGATTCGATGAAAAGGGTCCTTATGAAGGGTAAATAGAAATTGGCATATCACGTTGTGGTTTTACGTAGGTAAGAAACGTTCTTGCTAGAAACCTATACAAGCCACGTAAAAACTTGCAACAACAATTAGAGGACGTCTAACTTGTTTTTGCAGCATGTGCTATGTGATGTGATATGGCCAGAAGATGTGATGAATGATATATGTGATGTATGAGATTGATCATATTCTTGTAATAGGAATCACGACTTGCATGTCGATGAGTATGACAACCGGCAGGAGCCATAGGAGTTGTCTTTATTTTTTGTATGACCTGCGTGTCATTGAATAACGCCATGTAAATTACTTTACTTTATTGCTAAGCGCGTTAGCCATAGAAGTAGAAGTAATCGTTGGCGTGACAACTTCATGAAGACACAATGATGGAGATCATGATGATGGAGATCATGGTGTCACACCGGTGACAAAGATGATCATGGTGCCCCGAAGATGGAGATCAAAGGAGCAAAATGATATTGGCCATATCATGTCACTATTTGATTGCATGTGATGTTTATCATGTTATGCATCTTATTTTCTTAGAACGACGGTAGTAAGTAAGATGATCCCTTATAAAATTTCAAGAGAAGTGTTCCCCCTAGCTGTGCACCGTTGCGAAGGTTCGTTGTTTCGAAGCACCACGTGATGATCGGGTGTGATAGATTCTAACGTTCGAATACAACGGGTGTTGACGAGCCTAGCATGTACAGACATGGCCTCGGAACACATGCAAAACACTTAGGTTGACTTGACGAGCCTAGCATGTACAGACATGGCCTCGGAACACAAGAGACCGAAAGGTCGAACATGAGTCGTATAGGAGATACGATCAACATGGAGATGTTCACCGATGATGACTAGTCCGTCTCACGTGATGATCGGACACGGCCAAGTTTGACTCGGATCATGTATCACTTAGAAGACTAGAGGGATGTCTATCTGAGTGGGAGTTCATTAATCAGATGAACTTAATTGTCATGAACATAGTCAAAAGGTCTTTGTGAATTATGTCATACGTTTTAGTTCTACTGTTTAAGATATGTTCCTAGAGAAAATTTAGTTGAAAGTTGGTAGTAGCAATTATGCGGACTAGGTCCGTAAACTGAGGATTGTCCTCATTGCTGCACAGAAGGCTTATGTCCTTAATGCACCGCTCGGTGTGCTGAACCTCAGCGTCGTCTGAGAAACATCTGACATACACGTTTTGATGACTACGTGATAGTTCAGTGCGTAATGCTAACGGTTTAGAATTGTGGCACAAGAGACGTTTTTTTTTGAAACATCGCAGAACATATGAGATGTTCCGAAGGCTGAAATTGGGATTTCAGAGTAGTGCCCACGTCAAGAGGTATGAGACCTCTGACAAGTTTCTTAAGCCTGCAAACTAAGGGAGAAAGGCTCAATCGTTGAGCATGTGCTCAGATTGTCTGAGTACCACAATCGCTTGAATCGAGTGGGAGTTAATCTCCCAGATGAGATAGTGATAGTTCTCCATAGTCACTTCCACCAAGCTAGTAGAGCTTCGTGATGAACTATAACATATCAGGGATAGTTATGATGATCCTTGAGCAACTCGCGATGTTTGACACCGCGAAAGTAGAAATCAAGAAGGAGCATCAATTGTTGATGGTTAGTAAAACCACTAGTTTCTAGAAGGGCAAGGGCAAAAGGGATACTTCATGAAACAGCAAACGCTTGCTGCTCTAGTGAAGAATCCCAAGGTTGAACCCAAACCCGAGACTAAGTGCTTCTGTAATGAGGAGAACGGTCACTGAAGCAGTACTACCCTAGATACTTGGTAGATGAGAAGGCAGGCAAGGTCGACAGAAGTATATTGGATATACGTTATATGAATGTGTACTTTACTAGTACTCCTAGCAGCACCAGGGTATTAGATACCGGTTCGGTTGCTAAGTGTTAGTAACTCGAAATAAAAGCTGCGGAATAAACGGAGACTAGCTAAAGGTGAGATGACGATATGTGTTGGAAGTGTTTCCAAGGTTGATGTGATCAAGCATCGCATGCTCCCTCTACCATCGAGATTTGGTGTTTGCGTTGAGCATGATTGGATTATGTTTATCGCAATACGGTTATTCATTTAAGGAGAATAATGGTTACTCTGTTTATTTGAATAATACCTTCAATGGTCTTGCACCTAAAATGAATCTCGATCGTAGTGATACACATGTTCATGCCAAAAAAGTAATGATAGTACCACATACTTGTGGCACTGCTATTTGAGTCATATTAGGATAAAACGCATGAAGAAGCTCCATGTAGATGGATCTTTGGACTCACTCGTTTTTGAAAAGATTGAGACATGCGAACCATGTCTATTGGTATATATGCATGAAGAAACTCCATGCAGATGGATCGTTTGGACTCACTTGATTTTGAATCACTTGAGACATGCAAATCATACCACATGGGCAAGATGACTGAAAGTCCTCGTTTTCAGTAAGATGGAACAAGAGAGCAACTTATTGGAAGTAATACATTTTGATGTATGCAGTCCAATGAGTGCTGAGGCATGCAGTGGATATCGTTATGTTCTTACTTCACAGATGATTTGAGTAGATGCTGAGTGTATTTACTTGATGAAACACAAGTCTGAATTATTGAAAGGTTCAAGTAATTTCAGAGTGAAGTTGAAGATCGTCGTGACAAGAGGATAAAATGTCTGTGATATGATCATAGAGATGAGTATCTGAGTTACGAGTTTGGCACACAATTAAGACATTGTGGAAAGTGTTTCACAATTAATACCGCCTGGAACACCATAGTGTGATGGTGTGTCCGAACATCATAACTGCACCCTATTGGATATGGTGCATACCATGATGTTTCTTATCGAATTACCACTATCGTTTATGGGTTAGGCATTAGAGACAACCGCATTCACTTTAAAAGGGGCACCACGCAATTCCGTTGAGACGACACCGTTTAGAGAAACCTAAGTTGTCGTTTCTTAAAAGTTTGGGGCTGCGACGCTTATGTGAAAAAGTTTCAGGCTGATAAGCTCGAACCCAAAGCGGATAAATGCATCTTCATAGAATACCCAAAACAGTTGGGTATACCTCCTATTTCAGATCTGGAAGCAAAAGTAATTGCTTCTAGAAACGAGTCCTTTCTCGAGGAAAAGTTTCTCTCGAAAGAATTGAGTGGGAGGATGGTGGAGACTTGATAAGGTTATTGAACCGTCACTTCAACTAGTGTGTAGCAGGGCACAGGAAGTTGTTCCTGTGGCACCTACACCAATTGAAGTGGAAGCTTATGATAGTGATCATGAAACTTCGGATCAAGTCACTACCAAACCTCGTAGGACGACGAGGATGCGTGCTACTTCAGAGTGGTACGTGATCCTGTCTGAGATATCATGTTGTTGGACAATACTGAACCTACGAGCTATGGAGAAGCGATGGTGGGCCCATATTCCGACAAATGGTTAGAAGCCATGAAATCCGAGATAAATGGATCTTTAAGAAGAAGACGAACGTGGATGGTAAGGTTACCGTCTATGAAGCTCGACTTGTGGCAAAGAGTATTTTCACAAGTTCAAGGAGTTGACTACGATGAGATTTTCTCATCCGTAGCGATGCTTAAGTCCGTCGGAATCATGTTAGCATTAGCTGCATTTATGAAATCTGGCAGATGGATGTCAAAACGAGTTTCCTTACCAGTTCTCGTAAGGAAAGGTTGTATGTGATACAATCAGAAAGGTTTTGTCGATCCTAAGGATGCTAAAAGGTATGCTAGCTCCAACGATCCTTCCGTGGACTAGAGCAAGCATCTCGGAGTCAGAATATACGCTTTGATGGAGTGATCAAAGTTTTTGGGTTTATACAAAGTTTGTTAGAAACTTGTATTTACAATAAAGTGAGTGGGAGCGCTACAACATTTCTGATAAGTATATGTGAATGACATATTGTTGATCCGAAATGATGTAGAATTTCTGGAAAGCATAAAGGGTTGTTTGAAAGGAGTTTTTCAAAGGAAGACCTGGATAAAAGCTACTTACATATTGGGCATCAAGATCTATAGAGATAGATCAAGACGCCCGATGATACTTTCAAAGAACGCACACCTTGACATGATTTTGAAAGAGTTCAAAATAGATCAGCAAAGAAGGAGTTCTTGGCTGTGTTACAAGGTGTGAGTATTGAGTAAGACTCAAGACCTGACCACGGCAGAAGAGAGAGAAAGGACGAAGGTCGTCCCCTATGCTTTAGACGTAGGCTCTACAGTATGCTATGCTGTGTACCGCACATGAAGTGTGCCTTGCCATGAGTTGGTCAAGGGGTACAATAGTGATCCGGGAATGGATCACATGACAGCGGTCGAACTTATCCTTAGTACCTAGTGGACTAAGGAATTTTCTCGATTATGGAGGTGAAAAGGAGTTCGTCGTAAAGGGTTACGTCGATGCGAACTTTGACACTAATCCGGATGACTCTGAGTAGTAAACCGGATTCGTATAGTAGAGCAATTACTTGAAATGGCTCCAAGTAGCGCGTGGTAGCATCCACAAGATGACATAGATATTCGTAAAGCACACACGGATCTGAAAGGTTCAGACCCGTTGACTAATAACCTCTCTCACAAGCATAACATGATCAAACCAGAACTCATTGAGTGTTAATCACATAGTGATGTGAACTAGATTGTTGACTCTAGTAAACTCTTTGGATGTTGGTCACATGGTGATGTGACCTATGAGTGTTAATCACATGGTGATGTGAACTAGATTATTGACTCTAGTGCAAGTGGGAGACTGTTGGAAATATGCCCTAGAGGCAATAATAAATTGGTTATTATTATATTTCCTTGTTCATGATAATCGTTTATTATCCATGCTAGAATTGTATTGATAGGAAACTCAGATACATGTGTGGATACATAGACAACACCATGTCCCTAGTAAGCCTCTAGTTGACTAGCTCGTTGATCAATAGATGGTTACGGTTTCCTGACCATGGACATTGGATGTCGTTGATAACGGGATCACATCATTAGGAGAATGATGTGATGGACAAGACCCAATCCTAAGCCTAGCACAAGATCGTGTAGTTCGTTTGCTCAGAGCTTTTCTAATGTCAAGTATCATTTCCTTAGACCATGAGATTGTGCAACTCCCGGATACCGTAGGAATGCTTTGGGTGTGCCAAACGTCACAACGTAACTGGGTGGCTATAAAGGTGCACTACGGGTATCTCCGAAAGTGTCTGTTGGGTTGGCACGAATCGAGACTGGGATTTGTCACTCCGTGTAAACGGAGAGGTATCTCTGGGCCCACTCGGTAGGACATCATCATAATGTGCACAATGTGACCAAGGAGTTGATCACGGGATGATGTGAGTTACGGAACGAGTAAAGAGACTTGCCGGTAACGAGATTGAACAAGGTATAGGGATACCGACGATCGAATCTCGGGCAAGTAACATACTGTTAGACAAAGGGAATTGCATACGGGATTGATTGAATCCCCGACATCGTGGTTCATCCGATGAGATCATCGTGGAACATGTGGGAGCCAACATGGGTATCCAGATCCCGCTGTTGGTTATTGACCGGAGAACGTCTCGGTCATGTCTGCATGGTTCCCGAACCCGTAGGGTCTACACGCTTAAGGTTCGATGACGCTAGGGTTATAGGGAAAGTATGTACGTGGTTACCGAATGTTGTTCGGAGTCCCGGATGAGATCCCGGACGTCACGAGGAGTTCCAAAATGGTCCGGAGGTAAAGATTTATATATGGGAAGTCCTGTTTTGGTCACCGGAAAAGTTTCGGGTGAAATCGGTAATGTACCGGGACCACCGGGAGGGTCCCGGGGGTCCACCAAGTGGGGCCACCAGCCCCAGAAGGCTGTGTGGGCCAAGTGTGGGAGGGGACCAGCCCCAGGTGGGCTGGTACGCCCGCCCACCAAGGCCCAAGGCGCATGGGAGAGTGGGAGGGGGCAAACCCTAGGTCCAGATGGGCCTTAGGGCCCATCTAGTGGGGCGCCCCCCCTCTCCTCCCCTTGGCCGCCCCCCTTGATGGGATCTAGGGCTGGCCGCCTCCTCTTGGGGGTGGAAACCCTAAGGGGGGCGCAGCCCCCTCCCCCCTATATATAGTTGAGGTTTGGGCTGCCCAAGACACACGAGAACGTCTCTCTTTCGGCGCAGCCCTTCCCCTCTCCCTCCTCCTCCTCTCCCGCGGTGCTTGGAGAAGCCCTGCAGGATTGCCACGCTCCTCCACCACCACCACGCCGTCCTGCTGCTTCTGGATGGAGTCTTCCCAACCTCTCCCTCTCACCTTGCTGGATCAAGGCGTGGGAGACGTCACCGGGCTGCACGTGTGTTGAACGCGGAGGCGCCGTGGTTCGGCGCTTAGATCGGAATCAACCGTGATCTGAATCGCTACGAGTATGACTCCCTCATCCGCGTTCTTGCAACGCTTCCGCTCGCGATCTACAAGTGTATGTAGATGCACTCCTTCCCTCTCGTTGCTAGTAAACTCCATAGATTGATCTTGGTGATGCGTAGAAAATTTTGAATTTCTGCTACGTTCCCCAACAGAAGGCATGCAGGACTCTAGTCCAACCCCTTGTGATGGACGGCCGCCAATCATGTAGTTTGAGAGGTAATCTTGAGTAAACTGCTTCAGGATCCACTGCAAAAGAAGAAAGATTCAGATATTGTCATCTAACACAACTCATTACGGGCAGTAAAAAGAAGGCTACAGGGTCCTTACTTACCATCCTGCAGTTCACTGTTGTCTTGCATAAAGTGTAAACAAATAGTTCGATTGACATCTTTTGACCCATTTTAGTAACAATCTTTATCAGTTTCCTCACTTGATTCTGGTTCATGAATATCTCATTGCCCCATGCGCAGAAAGGGTTGAAGTGTGGATATTTAGCAATGATATATGTACCTAAAAGCACCAAGTTAATATTAGAAGCTAAACAACAATTGAAAAATGATGTAGTACAACATTCCATCCATCCCATTATATAAGATTTTATTACATGTATATCTAGACATCATCGGAACATTAAGGTAACACTCTTCCTTGTTGCTATGTAGCCTGGGATTGCATATTTAGTCATTCAGTACAATGCATGTTGCTAAACAAAAATTGAAAAACGAAAAGGCATGTTAACTGCAATATCCTTAACAGCAACCAAATATCGTAATTCATAGTGGTATTGTTGAAACTGTTATTGATGAAATTGAACTGCACAGCAAATAGTCGCACATATAGAGCATCACATTGTGAAGAACTGAAATAAACAAGTCATAAGGACATCTCTAGGCGATCCTTAAAAAGTTAAAGGACTAAAACCCTTAGTGGATATTTATGTACTCCAGCAATTTTTGGCCTTTTCTAGTCGATCCCCTAAACTTAAGGTTGTAAACTTCAATTTGATCAAGTTCAAAGCAGGTTCAACCGAAAGTAGCATTCATTCAAACATAAACATAGATAGTTTTGCATAACCAAACATAAAACATAAATTTAAACTAAGCTAAACTACTTTCGGTCGAAGTAGAGGTCGAGCCAATCCTTCCTCGTCATGTACGGGGTGCCGCGAGCCGGGTCCAGGCCAATACCATCGTCGGGGTCGTCCGGGAAGGCACTCCTCCACTCGTCTTGACATCGATCTCCTCATCCTGGGGGCCCACCTCACCGTCCTCTGCGCCGCCGTCGCCGCCGCCTTCGACCTCGTCATCAGAAGAGAGCGCGAGAACCTCGCTGCCCTCCGCGCCGCCGTCCTCGCCGCCTTTGACCTCGTCATCGGAGGAGAGCACGATAACCTCGCCGCCCTCCGCGCCCGCAAAGATCGCCCGCTCCGCCCCCACGAGCTCCGAGTGCTACCGGCGGAGCTCTTGCATGTAGGCCTCGTCAGCGGCCTCGGCCTCGAGACGCTCCCACGCCTCGCGGTCCTCCCGCGCCATAGCCGAGCTCACCACCCCTGGCTCCGGCGGAACGAGGTGGACCGGACATGTGCCAAAGGGGAAATTGAGCCTATCCGCCGCGCCGTGGTAGCGGACCTGCCAGCGGTCGTACTCCATGGCCGCGAGCTCGGCCGTGTTGAAGCTACCGAGCCACCGGCGGGTGTGGGTCTCTCGATTTGTAATCTCGGCGACCCACATCCCCCACCGCCACTGCCGGACCCCGAGGTAGTACTTTGTCGGCTGCCGGGTCCGGGGGAGGACGGGGAAGTCCTCGAACCGGCGTAGGGGCGTGGCGGCAGGCGGATCGGGGGACCGGCGACGGTGGATCAGACCCGCGGAGGACGACGGGGACACCTCGGCGGCCACCTCGCCGGCGTCGGGCGAAAAGGCCGCGAGAAACCTCTTTTGGGCCATTGGCTACTCGAGCTCCCCGGCACACAGGCAGAGGTTGAGGATGGAGGCGCCGGCGATGGCGGCGACCTACCAATGGTTTCGAGGGTTGTGTGTGTCTGTGTGAGCGGAGGTTGTGTTTAAGGAAATACTGCGGCAACTGAAAATTTTACTAGGCGGGAGTAACAAGGCGGGGCTACTTAAAATTTGGATCAAGGGCGAGCAGATATTTTTGAGATTGCGAGGGATGCAGAGGCGGGAGTAAAATGCCGGGGCTACTGAAAATTTGAATCAAGGGACTGAAGCAGAGAGGGATGCAGAGGCGGGAGTTTGGGGGGAGCGAGCTAGTGTGCTTGACACGCCGGCTATGGATTGTAGCCGACGCACCTTCCCGCGTAAGCCATAGGCGTACTATACACCGACGGTGCTCCAAAATATTTTGTACTACATCTCACACGGTTGGTGAGAATAAACGGTGTGGGATCTACTTGATTTGAATTACAAAATGCGGCCACAGCGGAAATGGACGGTGTTTGAATTGCTAGACCTTTTATCTGCAGTGAACATGCAACTGTATGTGTGTCATAAAAAAATTGGAATTATTCAGGGTTCATTTGGACATTTCATACATTAAACTGGTTTTCTAGCCATTTCAGGTGCACAATTAAAAATTAAACTACGTGCACATGCTCCGGTGCATACAAATTGGTTGAAAAATCAAATATGTGTCCTTCAGTGCATGCTTAGGTCCCATGGAAGAAATGGGAATGAATTTTTCGGGGTTCGTTTAGCCTTTTTTATACATTAACTGGGTCTTCTAGGCATTTTATGTGCATAATTCAAATTTGAACTACAAGCACATGCTCCAATGCACCAAAGTTGGTTGAAAAATCACATGTGTGTCCTTGGGTGAATTTCTAGGTCCCATGCAAGAGACGGGAATGAATTTCAAACACCAGGGCACTGTTGATTGCCGGCAAAACATTGAGATGCCTGGTTTTTAAATTCTAGTAAATCCAAAACTCGTCTGAAATTCATGAAACTTTGCATGCTATCATGGAGCGGCATCAACATGCCGTGGCGGAAATTTTGTCCCATTTGGGGCAGGTTTGGGTATAAGCTTCTCACAACAAGCATGATGGTTTCGATAGGGAACGTACCACCTTTGGGGACGAGACGATATCCATTTCCTCTTATTGCTTTCAAAAAATTTCTAGTGTCAACATAGAACAACAGGAGTGTTGTGTTCAATCTTGGGATTTTCCGGGGTTCGTTTGGCCTTTTTTGTACATTAACTGGGTTTTCTAGGCATTTTATGTGCATAATTCAAATTTGAACTACAAGCACATGCGCCAATGCACCAAAGTTGGTTGAAAAATCACATGTGTGTCCTTGGGTGAATTTGTAGGTCCCATGCAAGAGATGGGAATGAAATTCAAACACCATGGCACTATTGATTGCCGGCAAAACGTTGAGATGCTTGGTTTTTAAATTCTAGTTAATCCAAAACTCGTCTGAAATTCATGAAACTTGGCATACTATCATGGAGCGGCATCAACATGCCGTGGTGAAAATTTTGTCCCATTTGGGGCAGGTTCGGGTATAAGCTTCTCACAAACCAGAGCTTCTCACAACAAGCATGATGGTTTCGATAGGGAACGTACCACCTTTGGGGACGAGACAATATCCGTTGCCTCTTATTGCTTTCAAAAAATTTCTAGTGTCAACATAGAACAACAGGAGTGTTGTGTTCAATCTTGGAATTTTTCAGGGTTCGTTTGGCCTTTTTATACATTAACTGGGTTTTCTAGGCATTTTATGTGCATAATTCAAATTTGAACTACAAGCACATGCTCCAGTGCACTAAAGTTGGATGAAAAATCTAATGTGTCTCCATGGGTGGATTTCTTGGTCCCATGCAAGAGATGGGAATGAAATTCAAACACCAGGGCACTGTTGATTGCCGGCAAAACATTGAGATGCCTGGTTTTTAAATTCTAGTAAATCCAAAACTTGTCTGAAATTCATGAAATTGGCATGCTATCATGGAGCGGCATCAACATGCCATGGTAAAAATTTTGTCCCGTTTGGGGCAGGTTCAGGTATAAGTTTCTCACAAACCAGAGCTTCTCACAACAAGCATGATGGTTTCGATAGGGAACGTCCCACCTTTGGGGACGAAACAATATCCATTGCCTCTTATTGCTTTCAAATATTTTCTAGTGTCAACATAGAACAACAGGAGTGTTGTTTCAAGTTTTGTGATTTTTCGGGGTTCGTCTGGACATTTTTATGCATTAACTGAGTTTTCAATGCATTTATGTGCACAATTCAAATTTGAACTACAAGCACATGCTCCAATGCACTAAGGTTGGTTGAAAAATCTAATATGTGTCCTTGGGTGAATTTCTAGGTCCCATGCAAGAGCTGGGAATGAAATTCAAACACCAGGGCACTGTTGATTGCTGACAAAACATTGAGATGCCTGGTTTTTAAATTCTAGTAAATCTAAAACTCGTCTGAAATTCATGAAACTTGGCATGCTATCATGGAGCGGCATCAACATGCCGTGTTAAAAAAATTGTCCCCTTTGGGGCAGGTTCGGGTATATGCTTCTCACAAACCAGAGCTTCTCATAACAAGCATGATGGTTTCGGTAGGGAACGTCCCACCACTACTAGGAAAAGGCCTACTAATGGCGCACCTAATTTGGCCATTAATGGCACATTAGTGGTGCGCCATTAGTAGCACGCCATTAGTATATTTTACTAATGGCGCACCACTGGTGCGCCATTAGTATCTACTAATGGCGCACCCCAGATGCGCCATTAGTATATACAACAGTGCGCCATTAGTATGCCTCCCAGGGGGCCATGTATACCCAGGTGCTTTGGCATACTAATGGCGCACAACAACAGGATGCACCATTAGTAACTTCGGCATACTAATGGCGCACTGTTTAGTGATGCGCCATTAGTATCCTTTGGCATACTGATGGCGCACTATGATGTGATGCGCCATTAGTATGAATATGAGGTTTTTTTTGTTTTTTAATTTTTTGTTTTTTGCACAGGTTACAAAATGTATAATTGGACAAAATATAGACAGCACACATCAACAACAGATTCATCGAATACAATAGAAGATTAGTCTCTGAATACAATTCATCATTTTAGTCTCCGAATACAATTCATCATATTAGTCTCCGAATTGAAAAGACCGAACAAAGATAGAACATTATATTACAAGTCTCGAGACCGCGAGTTTGTCTTCACATTACAAGTCGATATCGATCATCTAAACTACCATCACATAGAAGAGAGCTGCGGTCATCACGATGAAACTCGTCTTCATCCGGTTCCTCCAACGCTCCCTCCCCTCTCCCGCTAGATAGCGGGCGTATCTAGATTCGGCCTCGGCCCTAGTGGCGTACCCTTTGTAACTGTTACCGCTGAATCGGTGAACCTGTCTCCGACACTCCTCCCAGTCGTCGTAGACTCCGGGAACCTTACCCTTGTACACGACATACCACGGCATCGCTATGCAGTAGCCAAACGAAACGTTAGTACCAATTCACAGACAGTACATAAGCAATATATAAGTATGCAACAGAACGATCGGAAGAGAAAAGCAAGACATTAATAGCATTGATTACATCTAAGTTGAAGGACTCTCGAAACCAAAGAGACATACTACAAGTTCATTAAAGTTTAATTACAACATGAGCCAATCGATGTTTCAGAACTAGACACAGCATCACTGCTTTCGACTCGACTCAAGGGACCGGAGCATGGATGAAGCCGCCGTCTATCGTGGGAGTCATGAAACAACGGGCGTTGTCAGCCTGCATTTGTAGGATTGTGTCGATGTCACTGTTGGACGGTTGATTTCTGAGGTAGAACTGCCCCGAGGTACGAAGGACATCTTGATGGATGATTTCCGCAAACTCCGACTGGATGCGAAAGAATTCTTGTCTGATGTCCGCGTCCTGGATTGCCGACACGCTCGCGGCCCAATCTTTGAGTCTACTCGGTAGCAGTAGTTGATGATGGTCCCGTACGATCGCCCGCATGTGATGGATGGCGTAGTAGGCACCCTTCTAACCGCCAGGCGGCTGCTTGACGCAGCAGAACGTCGTATTGTGGGAGAACACGTGCTTGCCGTACTTACGAATAGGCCTGGTGAAGGTGCCTCCAGATTTGACGTAGTCGGGGAGAACATCGTCAAGAACCTTCTTGACATTTGTGTAGTCTACGTTCGACTGACGGTCCGGGTCGAAATACGTGGCCATGGAATATTTGGGGCTTAGGAGGATGAGCGTGCAATGTGTGTCACTGCAGAAAACACGGAATGTTAAAAGAAAAACGATTGAAATCTAAGAATTCATATGTTACGGGGCGGTTGAGGGGAGGACTTACTCGGGAAAGTAAGGCACAAGGAAGTTATCCTTATCTTGGTTTGCCAGAATGACGCCTTCGAGGTAAGAACTCGCGACTTGCCGGTCCCCAGCGCTGCCCAAGATCTTGGCACGCATGTAGAAGGGGTCGACTATCACGATGTCCGGGGTCTTGTCGCGAATGATCCGCATCTCCATACTCAGTGAAAATAGCCGAACGAAGGTGTAGTGCAGCGGATGAAGGTTCAACATAGCGTGGATGTCATCAAACCGCAGGACGATCGTACCCCCGATGGAGTTATCCACAAAGCCCTTGCCCTCTGGCACCTTGGCCGCGAAAACCGGGTATGCCACATCCTTCTCTCAGAGACGCCGCTTCTCCAAAGAAAGAACACTGTCATGCAGACTCCGCATAGCACCGGTTGCAGCATCGAGCATATTTCTCGGTAGCATCGGCCTACCCGCCACATGCACCCTCCTCGAGATATCCGCAATTGAAGGTGGCCCGTCCTGAGCACGGATCGTACTCGGTGCCGGCTGGCCCGCACCCTTGTTAGTCTTTGTTTTGCGTGCCTTCTTCTTGATCTCCTGTAATGGGACCGAGTTCTGCTCACAGACCGACTTCTTGAGTGTGTTGGGGCTGATCATATTTGGCACCTCGCCTATCTGAGGCTCAGTGAAGTCGGCAGCTGGAGGCATCTCCTGAGAGCTGAACTGCAGACGACGCCTGTTGCAACTTGGCTTCTCCGCGGTACCAGCTAGATCGCACACGTCTTTTGTTGGGTTGGGTTCTTGAGAAGGAGGCCCCATGAAGTCGCCACCGTCCCCATGATCGGCAAAGTACTGATCGACGTTGGCAACTGTATCGTCGTCGTCGTCGTTCTCATCCTGTGCCATATGCATGTTTGGATCCAGTGGCATAGGGATGTCCGGCACCGTTGCGGCGGTCTTGCCATGGGGCCGACTTGGCGCCGGCACGACTGGCGGTGTTGTCTTTGGGGTGGTGTCCCCCGCCCCCAAACGAATCTGGCTCTTCGGCCAAAGCAGGGGCCAGCTCAGGCAGGCGCTGAGGTTCATCACGTCATCATCGTCGGCCCCGATGGGTCGAATCAGAGGTAACACCTCGTCGCAGCCTGGCAGCACCCGAACTAGTTGAACCCTAAACAAGTTGGGTGGCATCTGGGTACCGTGGAACAAGGGGTTGCCCGGTTGAACGATTTTGCCCTTGGCGACATCGACCAACTCGTTGTTCACGAAGTGCAGGAGAGTGCACGGAACGTCGGCGGCGCCCTGCGAAAACATGTAGGGCGTTAGGGATGCCCAGTCAAAGGCAAGGAGATGAAGTCCTCGGCCGAGAGAGGCTTAATTAGTTACCGTGATGATGGCGTCGAGCTCGGCTAATGTCGAGGCACCGCCAACGGCGGGCGTGCAGTTGACGGAGGGGCCGCTTGCTGCAGAGGTGCCGGCCGGCGTACACCCGGGTGCATTAAGCTCCCGTGCCGGCGTCGGAGACACCAATGCCGCCTCCGCCGGAGACACCAATGGCCCCGCCATCGCGTTCTGTGAGTTGCTGGCCGTGAAGCTAGGAATCGGGGGCGGCCCCTGTTGGCCGCCCGCAATCCACGCACTAATCCCCTGGATCAAGGTAGGCACAATGGCGGTGATCGTCGCTCCGAGTTGTTGTTGCACTTGCTCTTGGACAATCTCCGGAATCCGCGCCACCTGTGCCCTGAGTTCTTGAACCTCGCGCGCCTGGCTTTCCGAGCTGGTCTTTTTCTCCTTTCGCCCAGCAGTGTCATAGTATGACGACCATTTTGTCGACAAGCCTTTGCCGGCCACACGACCAGCTGACGTCGTCTTACTGAGCTTATCCTTGTTCTTCGTTACACTCAACGCCCTATTTGGAGTGGTGTCCCAAGGGTTGCTCTTAGTCGACCCCGCGCTACTGCTTTCAGTCGCCTGCGGAAGGAATGTGAACCATTTAGAAATTTGGCTTCATTAATTAGAATGCAACCATATGGAGCTAATTACGAGGGGGTGTATTCCTTACCAGAACAAGCTCAAGCGCCCTGGTCTTCGGATCCGTGGTAAGCTCCTTTGTTTTCGGGTCCTTCTTGTACCGGGCCCTGACAAAGTTCCTGGTCTGCTTGTCACCGTATTTATCGAAGAGGGGCGGTAGGCCTTGCTCGGCACGGTCCGCCTCCTCCTTGTCCCATATAGGCTCCGCCACTCTGTAACCGCCGGGACCGAGTGTGTGTTCCCCTAAGTTCAGCTCCCGCATTTCTTTCCCCCACTTACTTGATTCGGAGTTTGCGGTGCTCGAGCAATTGATCTTGAAGTCGTTGTAGTCATCTTCGGTGATCGAAGGATTTTTCTCCTTGATCTTCTCATAACTCTCACCTTTCTCGATCATTCTCTTCACATTGCTTTTCCAAGTAGACAGGGCCTTGCTCATCTTCGTGAGGGCAACATTGTTCACTTTATTCCCTTTGAGGCTTGTGTTTTCAAATTCAGCGGGGAACTTGTATCGTTCGTGCAGCTTCGTGAAGAGGAGGTTGCGCAAATTCCCTCGGTCAGGATGCCTCAGGTTCTCGGTGTTGATCGAGACGGTGCTCCGGAGAATGCACCCGAGCTGAAGCGAGTACCCCTTGACTATTCGTTCGGGCGCCGTTGGATTCCCGTCGGAGTCCACTTCAGTAACTTCCTCCTTGAGGGTGCGAAGCACAGTCGGGCGCCGGTCCTTCCGTTGCCTCTTCGGTTGGCTGCCATCTGTGCGTGCGCCGCCATCATCAGTGGTGGCATCCTCGGCGGCACCATCAGTGGTGGCATCAGTGGGGTCATCCTCGGCGGTACCATCAGTGGTCTCAGGATCGGTGGGGAAGGCGGCGTCCTCATACAAGTGAGGTTGTTCCTCCATCTCCTGTGACAAGGCGAATATGAGTTGTTCTTCCGCGGAAGAATCCTCATGTAAAGGGTACGACAGAAGCTTCTGCTTGAACCAACGCGTGAAACATGAGTTGTGCTCTTTGAGTATATCTCCGTCCGTCCTCTGTTGGCCTCGGTCATTGTACGTCTTCTTAATAAAGGTTTTGTGCTCTACCACCCAAGGATCGACCACGTCTATGTGCTGTAGCGCGACTAGGTTTGCTCTTTCAAAGTCGGCGAGTCGACCCTCGAAGTCGACATGCATTTCGCGGCGACCCTCACGGTGACCCCATCCAGCGAGCCTGCCGAGGTGCCTGTTGACGGGCAGACCAACGGGGTCCTCGATGCCTAGATAATTCGTGCAGTAGGAGATGCACTCTTCGGTCAGAAAGCCCCTGGCTATGCTTCCCTCTGGACGTGACATGTTGCGAACGTATCCTTTGATGACACCATTCATCCTTTCGAATGGCATGATGCTGTGCAGGAACGTCGGCCCGAGTTGGATGATATCGTCCACGATATGGACCAGCAGATGCACCATAACGTCGAAGAATGCGGGCGGGAAGTACATCTCAAGCTCGCATAGTATCACCACGATCTCTTCCTGTAGCCTTCTGAGTTGCCTCACGCCAACAGACTTCCGAGAGATGACGTCGAAAAAGTTGCATAGGCCAAATAGCGTTTCACGGACGTGCGCGTCCATGATCCCACGGATTGCAACTGGAAGTATCTGCGTCATCAGCACGTGACAGTCGTGAGACTTCATCCCGCTGAACTTCAGCTTCGCTAGGTCTAGGTATCTGCTTATCTTCCCCGCGTAACCGTAAGGAAGTTTTACTCCTACGAGGCAGGTGAAAAACTGCTCGATCTCCTCCTGACTTAGAGTGAAGCACGCGGGAGGGTAGTCATTTCCGGTCTTCTTGGCCTTTTTGCCTTTGCGACGACTTTCCGTGTCCTGCTTCGCCTCATCATCATCATCATCATCATATATAGCGTGAAGCTCCTGCCTGATGCCCATTGATTTCAAGTCTGCCCTTGCTTTCGGCCCATCTTTGGTCCTCTCTGGCATGTTGAGCAGGGTACCAAGCAGACTCTCGCACACGTTCTTCGTGATATGCATGACATCAAGGCTGTGAGGCACACGGTGGATCTTCCAGTACGGCAAGTCCCAGAAAACAGACCTCGTTTTCCATACCTTCAGCAGCGGCTCTGGCGCCTTTCGCTTCTTTCCCGGCTCTGGAGCCTTTTGCTTCTTTCCCGGCAGTGGGCAGTCTTTCCAATTTTTCAACAGCTCGTCTATTTCCTCGCCGCTCCTCGTACGCGGGCGTCCTCGGGGTTCGGTTTCACCATCGAATAGATCCTTGCGTTTTCTCCACGGGTCATCGTCGCGAAGCCACCTTCGATGTCCCATGAACACGGTATTCGAAGACCCGGGATCTCTATCTAGCTGGCGATACGTTGTGTCATCCATGCACCTGACGCATCCAGAAAATCCGTGGACCACCTGCCCCGCGACATATCCGTAACCGAGATAGTCGTGCACCGTCGTGAGCAGCGCGGCTCTCATAGGGAAATATTCTTTCTCTGCAGCGTCCCACGTATTCGCTGGCGTTTTCCACAGCGTGTCAAGCTCCTCTTTCAGCAGCCCCAGATACAGATTGATGTCGTTCCCTGGTTGTTTTGGTCCTTCAATTAGCATACTCATGTGAATGTACTTCCTCTTCATGCACAACTAGGGGGGAAGGTTGTACATCCACACAAACACAGGCCAGGTGCTATGTGTGCTTCTCTGGCTGCCAAACGGATTGACTCCATCGGTGCTCGCGCCCAGCACGATGTTCCTTGGATCGTTCCCAAATTCTAGGTCTTCGAAGTTCAACGCTTGCCACTAGCTCGCATCCTTAGGGTGACTCAGCATCTTGTCTTTTTTATCTATCTCCGGATCATTTGCGTCATCTTCTCGCTTCTTCTCCTCCCTATCCGCGTGCCAACGCAGGAGCTTTGCTACCTTAGGGTCCGTGAAATACTGCTGCAGACGAGGAGTGATCGGAAAGTACCACACCACTTTTCGAGGAGCTTTCTTCCTCTTCTTGTATCGAGTGACGCCGCACACCGGACATATGGTAGACTCCGCGTGCTCGTCCCGATAAATGATGCAATTGTTCATGCACACATGGTATTTCACGTGCGGTAAATCCAGAGGACACACGATTTTCTTCGCCTCCTCCAAACTGGTTGGGCACTTGTTCCCCTTGGGAAGACGTTCGTGCCAGAATGACATGTTCTCGTTGAAGCATGCGTCGGTCATTTTCTGTTTTACCTTCATCTCCAGAGCCATGAGCGTTACTTTCAGGCGGGTATCCTCGGGCCTGCATCCTTCATACAATGGAGTAACCACGTCTAACTCAAGTTGATCCATCTTGGCTTTCTCTCGGGCGGCAGCTCTTGCGTTATCCGTCTGCTTGAGAAGCAGCTCTTGAATATGAGGGTCCTGCACCCAGCCCATCGATGGTCCAGCGTCGTCTGCTCCGCCGGCATCATCATCTTCATGATCATGCCCGTCGTCTGCTCCGGCATCTTCCTCATCATCATGTCCTGCATCTTCTACATTATGACTGTGTACAGCATCACCGTCGTGATCATCTCCTGGGGATTCTTCGTCTTCTCGCCCGCCCGAGCCGCGGTGGTTGTCTTGCTGCCCTTCCTCATTTCTTGCCCGGCCCCCATGGACGACTTCGTAGTCATCTTCATCACCTTGCCACCGATAGCCATCCATGAAACCACGTAAGAGCAGGTGGTCCCGCACCTGCCACGATTCCGGGTCCGCAATAAGGCTCTTCAGCTTGCATCTTCGACACGGACATCTTATCTCCGTCTCGTTCTTTCGAAGCATCTCGGCCTTCGCGAACCTCAAAAACCTATTCACGATGCCTTCGGTCATCATGCGGACCATGGCGCCTGCGGGGTAGAGCAAAACAATATTTTAGAACCAAGAAAAAATTTGGCATGACTTTCCCTAAAAATAGGACCAAAAAGAATGCTTAATGCCAAAATTCTCGCCGAAACGGAAATGAATCAACATTCCGGCAAAATATTGGCAACTATCGCATTTCAAATACCGGTACACCTCCAAACACAAACACATATGCAACACCACAAACATATGCAACACCACGAACATACATAGATCTAGCTAGGCCATAAAAAGTGCATGTGCACATTGTTGTAGGGAGAACAACATAAATATAGCTTCCCCCTTACTTACCTATCAAAACAAGGTAATTTAACCACTTAAATTGAATGAATCTATGGTGGAAATGAGGTGAAAAAGAGGAGGCACCCGAGACAAGGAGGAGGTGGAGAGAATGAAGTGGGGAGAAAGTGAGTGTGGGTAGGAGAGGCTGTCCAAAATATCTTGTTGCTGCCCACTTACTAATGGCGCACCAACTCTAAATGCGCCATTAGTAATCCAGGTTACTAATGGCGCACCTTCTGGTGGTGCGCCATTAGTATGTTTGGACAGGCGCACTAGTTAAAAAAATTGATACTAATGGCGCACCCAGGGCCAGGTGCGCCATTACTAGTTACAACTAGTAATGGCGCACTGTGTCTGGATGCGCCATTAGTATGTTTGGACAGGCGCACTAGTTAAAAAAACATTTTTTTGATACTAATGGCGCACCCTGGGCCAGGTGCGCCATTACTAGTTACAACTAGTAATCGCGCACTGTGTCCGGATGCGCCATTAGTATGTTTGGACAGGCGCACTAGTTAAAAAAAACTTTTTTTGATACTAATGGCGCACCCTGGGCCAGGTGCGCCATTACTAGTTACAACTAGTAATGGTGCACTGTGTCTGGATGCGCCATTAGTATGTTTGGACAGGCGCACTAGTTAAAAAAATTGATACTAATGGCGCACCCTGCGCCAGGTGCGCCATTAGTAGTTTCAACTCTAATGGCGTATCAGAAGGTGGTGCGCCATTAGTATATACTAATGGCGCACCGCTTGTCTGGTGCGCCATTAGTGTCAATCCCATCTATAGCCCTTTTTCTAGTAGTGCACCTTTGGGGACGAAACGATATCCACTGTGCCTCTTATTGCTTTCAAAAAATTTCTCGTGTCAACATAGAACAACAGGAGTGTTGTGTCAATTTTTGTGATTTTTCGGGGTTCGTTTGGACATTTTTATGCATTAACTGAGTTTTCAATGCATTTATGTGCATAATTCAAATTTGAACTACATGCACATGCTCTAGTGCATATAAATTGGTTGAAAAATCAAATATGTGTCCTTGGGTGCATCTTAGGTCCCATGCAATAAATGGGAATGAATTTCAAACACTAGGGCACCGTTGATTGCCGACAAAACATTGAGATGCCTGGTTTTTAAATTCTAGTAAATCCAAAAATCATCTGAAATTCATGAAACTTGGCATGCTATCATGGAATGGCGCCCGGCATGATGTGGTATTTTTCGTGTCCATTTTGAGACAAGGCGCACTCGAATAATGACAGCCAACAAAGGCATTTTGAAAAAATAGCTGCCACTTAATATCTCAAACGTTTGTATAATTCAAAACATGTGCGTTCTGTTAACCATTCACGTGACACCACGTGTCTTGGTTTTAATGGCTGTAGGAGGTGCCGTGCGGACAGCTGCTTGATCTTGACTGAACGGGAGGCGTGCGAGCGCAGTCCGGTGCGCAGGCTGGCCGCTACGCGTGCAAGCTGTCCTCCAATGCGCAGGCTCATCGGGAAGCGTGTGAGCTTTATGCTGCATAGGCTCACTGGGAAGCGAGCCCTTTGACTTCCATGGCCGCCCGCCTTCCTCTCCATTAATGGCGCCCGAGCCGCTGTTTAATACGGGCGGCCTTACTATTCGCCTCCCATTCCCCTCCCCCCGCAGACCTCCACTGCCATGGCGCAGAATGATCATCTGCCACTAGTCTTCAAGTTTGGTGAAGTCGGCTCCAAGCCAGAGGAGATAGAAAATAAGGAGGAATGGGGCCTCATGGACATGGCCCAGAACGAGCTGGCCGCGGCGGTTGCTGCCCCCGCTCCCGTCCCAACTCCCATCCACGCGCCCGCGCCAGCGACCATCCCCGTAGCATTGACGGGCTGGTCGCCGAGCACTATCGCAGAGCTGGAAGCTGCGGGCGTCAGCGAGGTCTCCACGGACCCGCGCGAGCTCGTGTACATGCCAGCGCCAGCGCCCATGCCCGTGCCCATGCGCGCCCCGCCACCCACCGTGTCGCCGGCCCCCGTGCGTTTGACTACACCCGCCGCGCCCGTGTGCGCCCCTCCACCCACCGCGGCGCTGGTCCCCGTGCGTTCGGCTGCACCCGCCGCGCCCGTGCCCGTGCCGGTGCGCCCCCACCCCCCCACAGCGGCGTGGGACGCTGCTGTCGACCGCTACCTCTCAGCGGCGCCAGTTGTCGTCCTCCCGCGCCCCGCCCGTCGATCGCGCGACGAAATGATGTTTGATTTACAAGTGAAGAACATTTTGTGCTGCCTTGAAGACTTCAACAACAGCGTCCCGGAGGACGACAACGACAACCACGGCGCGGCACGCCGCCTCCGCCGCCGCCGGAAATAGTTTTTTTGGGGTTTAATACTGTATCTCGAATTCTCGATCATATGAATATAAATTCACAGTGTGACTGAACGAAAGATATGGTTTGAACGAACTTGCATTTTTCTCTCTTAATGTACAGACTTATCAAACGATTTTCTTTTGAAAAAAACGTCAACGGTTTTTAAATATAAAACACTCATTGCAAACGTTTTAGTTAGAACACCCGTATGCAAACCGACCGCTTCCCAAGGAAGCCAAGGGAAAATGTGTCGAGCAGGATTTCTGCATCCCTTCAACGCAAACGGTTGTTTTGCATGACCCGTGTGCAACCACATACAGACAATTGGGTAAGATTTGCATATCTGTCATTTTGGGTATGTTGCCATTTCTCAAACTGGAAAGATTGACATTTGTTTATCTAGTAACATTGCCATTTGTCAACCTTGTAACACTGTGATTTGTCAAAATATGCAGCTACAAATCACTAGCACTATCTAATTTTTGCAACTAAAATCACTAGCACTGTTCATATGGACACCACTAGCAGGCGTGAGTTCATGGACGCATATGCAAATGTACCATTGATTACATACAACAAGTCATCAACCCACAACGACAATGAGGATACACGTTGGATTATAGATCATTTCCAACAAAACATTCTAGTAAAGTTTTTTCTCACACAACAAATAACAAAGCGATGAAATGAGCTTCAGCTCAACCACTCGTCGGCGCTGGAAACGCTTGCTTTGAACCAGAAGTGATTCTGTGGGAAGGGCCAGCTACTGTCAATCTCGAGACCAACGCTGGACTGATCATCCAGGCTGAAGCGGCCTATTTCAATACCCATATTGGGACGGTAGGGAAGCATAGTAATGTCCGAGGTATAGATACAGTTACTTCTCATAAATGGTAGTAATGTTGTGTCAACAGCAGCTGGATCGCCTCCACCATCATTGGATAGTTTTGTCCAAGGAAGAGCAAGTTTCCTCCAAGACTTTCAATACTGAGCCAGGGAGAAGGTGTTGGCGCTAGTACACCAGTATCCATCCCGAATACCCTGCAACGGATGTTGGAATAGGTCCAGGGAGTGCGACCATACGAGACAACACCTACTTCCTTAGTAACATCAGCAGTGCCCCGTATACAGACAAGAAGAGGTGATCCATCGGAATAAGTTGCCAGGCACCACTGAGTATATGGGTCGTGCTCATCCTCATGCTCGTGAATAAAATTTTCAAGTATAGGTGGTGGAATGTTCACAGGACCTTGGAAACACAAGAAGGTTAATTAATAAAGGGAAACTAGCTAACCCGCATGCATGTCGATGAAACGATTATAATTACGGTGGAAGACAAATGTACCGAAATCATGAGGATTCCATGCAAAAACAGTGCCACGAGTGGTGGCAGCAAACACAAGATCCTCCTATTGAATTGCATCACCGTACTCATCTGTGTAGAAACTGATTTTTGAGCAATATCCATCGAGTCGAACCATGAAGGACGGCAACAAGCTTGTTGAAGATAGCGACAACATAAGCATTCCTATAACCCCAAGAGCGGTTGGGAACTCGACAAATTGCTATCTTCCATAGACGACAGTCAGCATGATCATATTCGAACTCATGTAGAATACCGGTGTACTCAACCTCTGGGCAGTCGTCTGAGATTTTTCTGAAGTGGAACCCGGTGAAGAGTGTACACATTCACAAGTTCCCACTCGCAGTTGTACCCAATATAAACAACCCAATCTCCATTTGCGCCTGCCCAAGCCTTGCCCTCAAGCGATGGCATCTTAACATCATACGTATCATTATCAAGCGGCATCAACTTACACAAGGCGAGGCTTCCCTCGTCCCCGCGCCAGTCAGCAGGGTCACGGTGAAGAAGATAGGGGAGATCAAACCGCTCCTGAACCCTTGTGTTCCTTGTAATGATGTTATTAGTTGAGTCGAGAATGGTCTTGAACGAACCCGCCATGCTAGCCGAGGTGATGACGTCGCACCGATCAATGAGTTCATCCATTGCATCATCATTCAGATCGGGGCAAGAATAACAGGGTCGTTTTCGGCTTGTTCCCTCCATGGAGAAGACGATCAAACAATGGCAGAAGGAAGGGTGAAGGAAAATGGAGGAGGGAGGAAGAGCTAGCGTGCGACAGCAGTTCCAAATCGAGAGGGAAAGGTGAAGAGTTGGTGGACGGTTGCCATGGTACATGAAGAGGCGCCTGGGGAGCGAACGGTTGCCACAGAGGTCACACACTGACGACAAGGGCCGAGTGAACCACATGCAATCCCATCGCACAACACACATGTCTTGTTAGGTTGAACCATTTCTGTACTCTTGTGTCAACACAAAAGTTCATCCGAGTGAACCGCATGTCGTATATCGCACACACCTTAATCTGGCTGACCGTTTCTTTTGTGTTGCCTAATCACAAACAGTTCATCCGAGTGAACCGTATGCTGTATATCGCATACACCTTCATCTGGCTGCCCGTTTCTTTTGTGTTGCCTAATCACAAACAGTTCATCCGAGTGAACCGTATGCTGTGTATCGCACACGCCTTCATCTGGCTGCCCGTTTCTTTTGTTCCTCCTCATCGCAAACAGTTAATTGAACTGAACTGTACTCCCTTCATTGCACACGCAACTAAAACATGAACCATGTTTGATGCATCCGCCATCGCAAACGTTTTATACATTTCTGACGGTTTTCATACAGCACCGTTTGCGATTATGGCATCGCACATAGTTTCTCGAAGGGTCTCTGATTGTAGTGTCGCGTTAGCAGCATCTTGCAGTAGTGCCTCTCTTACAGCTTCAAAATCATCATAAGCCATGGCTTCAAATTCTGCATCAGATGATTGTTGAACCAAAGTTTCTTCCTCTCTAGGCATTTTCTTTCCTTTATCTCTACCTATCCTAGAGTTGGGTCAAACAAAAATAAGATTAGGGATCGGCCATCGATAAAAAAGAGAACAAATGCATACAAAAAAGGGAAGGTTGCACACATACCAAGATGCTGGTGCTTATACTGCATTTGCTGCATTCTCCTCTGCATTTGTTGCCGCCCATTGTTCTTCTTCTCGAAATGATGCATCCACTGTATTGGTACAAAGCCTAGCCCCAGGGTTCCACATTTTTTGCACTTATGCTATCTTTTTACACGACCCTCTTCACCCGCTCTTATCCTGTTCTTCCTTGGTCTTCCTGGTGGTCTAGTAAGTACAGGAGAACCGAGTTTGAACCCGTTCCATTGGTCTTCTCCCAAGAGTGCAGGTACATTGTCAGCATAAGCAGCCCTAAATTTGGCAACAAAGAAATATTCAGAGCAATACTGATCAACTTCACCATTTGCACCCCTGATAACAGTCATGAGATGTAGGGCATTTATGCATGGCTTCCCACGAATCTGCCATTGCCTACAACTGCATTCCCTAGTTGCTAGGTTCACTGGATACCTCCATTCCCTATTTTTATTATTAGTATATGTTACCTCAGTCTCGTATGTCGACGGTCGAATGCATTTCATCTTCAGTCTTCTTGCCTTGGCATGCAATGCCTTAATCAGAGATGGGAGCATACCATGGCCAACATATTGTGTTTCTACAATTCTTTTACGAAGAGCCATCTTTATCATGATCATATTCATATGTCTTATTTTATCAAATGCTTGCCACAACAAAAGCCCTTTCACTGACTTGACCTTTGCATTGAAGCACTCTGCGAGGTTACTGGTCACACAGTCTACTTTACAGATTTCATTGAATTTGCTTCTTGACCACACCATTCCATGATGTGCATCCAACTACTCCTTCACCTCGGGATTGTGAGCATACAACACTCTCAAATGGTACTCATGCTTCCTCAAGCTGCACGTGTATGATGTTGGCCATAGGTTCTCATCATAAACTTTACCTATGAATTTCTTTTTAAAATTATGCGCTAGGTGTCGCATACATTCCCTATGCTCCGCTCTAGGGAATGTAATTCCTATTGCAGTCTCTAAAACCTTGCAAGAATTTGAATGTATAGCTATACCTGGGGGTGTACCTATAATGTTGCGCAACTGCTGCAGAAACCAGACCCAACTTTCCTCGGACTCTGCCTCCAACACATCGAATGCAACTGGGAATAGCCAGTTGTGTCCATCAGTTGGAGAAGGTGCTACTAGCTATCCTCTCCATATTCCGTTCAAAGCATTTGCGTCGACAGCCAAATAGGGCCTGCAACCATACAGAAACCCCTACCAGCAAGCCTTGAAACAAACAAAAGCCCTCCTGAAGCACTCCTTCTCAAATGACTTCCCTATTATTTCATATGAAATTGTATGCTTGTCAATCTCTACAACACTCCCTGGACTAGCCATCTCCACTTCAGCTTTGTAAGTGTAAAGCAACTGAAAACTCTTATTTGATGGACCATTTATCCTGTCAAGAGCCATTTCCCTACTGTTGAGGATATAGACCTTAGAGTCACCCGCCAGGAGGGGCCGGGTTACTCTAATGGTCATTACCAGAAGCCCGGAGCCAAGCTTGAAGACGGTGGGCCAGAGATGGGCTTAAGACCCGGATATGGCTTAAGGCCCATAGTTACAATCGTTATTATGGTAGAACTTGTAGTGCAAGGCAAGTATGATTGAGAGTCCGAGCCGGACGCTCTTATGAGCCGGCCGGGACTCTGAGGGCTGCTGGGCCTCAGCCTCCCTATATAAAGGGACGACCTGGCAGCGGTTTAGGGACAAGAACAATCTCATCGAGAGCCGGGCATAGCGGTTTAGCTCCCTGGTGATCGTAACCCTAAATCAATACCATCTCAACTGGACGTTGGCTTTTACCTTCACTGTAAGGGGCCGAACCAGTATAAACCCTCGTGTCCTCGTCCCACATTAACCCCTTCAAGCTTCCTGGTTGCGATGGCTCCACGACTAAGTCCTAGCTCGAGGACATCTGCCGTGACAATTCCACGACAGTTGGCGCCCACCATGGGGCCAACGCACGATGGATTTGAGTTCTTGAAGGGCAGCTTCGAAGGGTTCAAGGGATACACTGTGGGCCGGATGACCAAGAGTCGTCGCGGCAAGCTCTACATCGACGATGCAAACTGGGGCCCCGACACCGGCTCAATTGAGTACGGGTACCGGGTCCCCTTCGGCGGAATTCATGTCTTCATTGGCAAGATTGGTGAACCGGGACCTGAGCCGGATCTCTGCGCCGATCTCATCGAAACGGCTCAGCGCGCACGACCCGCCCGGGCCCGGCCTGCCTTAAGGCGCACTTTTGTGGGATGCATCCATGGAGGGCCCTCTGATCCAGCTGGGTCTGGTGATGAGACGGCCGCCGGCTCTGACGGCGAGTCGGCCACCGATGAGTCAAACTCGTTGTACCAACTTCAGGATGGCAGGCTCATGGGTTGTTCCGATGGTGACAGTATTCCGGACCTATTTGAGCCGCCAAGTCAGGTTGGAGTTTTTATGGCTGGTGCGCAGCCTGTTCAGAACCCCGCTGCTGGAGCGGGAACCCCGGTGCCTTCGCCGGCTCAGGTGCTAATGGATCTCACGGACAAGATGACGGCCCTGTTAACCGCCACGGTTGACCCGGCGGATCAAGCTCGGCATGACGCGGAGGTGGCACAGTTAAAATTGGATCTAGTGAAGGCTAAAGAGGATCTTGCAGCGGAAGGGATCAGGCTGGCTGCGGAGAGGGCGGCTCTCGATGCCCAAACTCAGCTGATCCAGGCGCAGTCCTTCCAACTCACGATGGATCAAAACGCGGCCAATGAGGTCCTGAGAAGGAGGCATCAAAAGGCCCAATCTCGACTCCCTCCGGTTTATGATCCACGCAACCTCTTCAACACGCCAGGTGCAGGGTCTAGTAACCCGCCAGGGATCATAGTGCCCGGGTCTGGACCCCTTATTCAGCCACGAGTGATGGGGCCTCCCCAGGTGCCCCCTACCCCGCCTCAGTATGTGCCAATACCCCCGGGTCATTATAATAACCCGCTGGAGAACATGGTCGCTGCGGCAGCACGGCTGGCGGCTCTACCAGTTGACGGCGACTCTCCGACGACTATTGAAACCCGCCGGGTCAGGGAACTCCTTCAGACAGCACTGGCGCAGCAAGAGGCATACTCCTACAGCCGGGACAGGATCCACTCGACCCCTCGTCCAGGCCAGAGCCCGAGTTACAGCCGGCACATGGTCTCAGCAACCGGCTCAAGTAACGTCCGACGCCATGACCCGCCCCCTGGCCATGGCCCGGCTCATAATGGAGCCTTTTATGCAGCAGACCAAGCGCAGCAAGAGGCGGGGCAAGTGCCGCAATTGACGGCTTACCAGACCCCCCCGGCTTATCCGACGGCTTCCATTGATGTGGGTATCCCTACCAGGACCGGGGTGTCCCTTGTTTAGTGCCAGCTATCCGTAATGAACGTCTACCTAAGGATTTCAAGGGCCCTAGGAAGGTGCCTAATTACACAGCTGACTTACAACCCGCAGCCTGGATCGAGAGTTATGAGATGGCTATGGAGCTGCTGGAGGTCAGTGAGGCGGCCATGGCCAAGTATTTCACCATGATGTTAGATGGGACTGCCCGCACTTGGTTGAAAGGGCTACCACCGAATTCCATTGGGTCTTGGGCTGAGCTGAAGGCCCGGTTCATCCAAAACTTCAAAGATACCTATAGGCAGTCTATGTCAATTGTGGATTTGACTAACTGCAAGCAGCAGGAGGGTGAGTCCACGACACATTGGGTTCGCCGGGTTAAGGAGATCATACATTCGTCAGACAAGATGGATGCCGGCTCAGCGGTTTTAATGCTGGAGCAGAATTGTCGTTTTGTGCCCCTGAAGGTGAAACTCGGGCGGCTTAAGCGCGACTGCAGTGATATGGGTACACTAATGGCAGCCCTTGTCAAGTACCCCGATTCTGATGGTACCAAGGATCCCCCTTCAGATGATGAAAGGACAGGGAAGGGAAAGAAGAACGGCAATGGCAAGGGTCCTCAGTTTAACCCGGGGAACCAAGGAGGAGGCAAGCGCAAGGCAGATGGCAGCCTAGAGTTTGTGGCCAACGGCAGCGCACAAGGCAATAACCAGCGACGCAAGGGGAGGCCCCCTCCCCGAGGCGGCAGGTCAGGACCTTCACTGGAGCAGCTGTTGAATCAGCCTTGTCCGAGACACGGCTCTAGAGAGAAGCCAGCGACTCATCTATGGAAGGATTGTGCAATCATGAAAGCCTTTAAAAACTACAGTGGCCCGGGCGGCGGCTCAGGTGCCGGCGGCTCAGGCGCCGGCGGCTTTCATGGCCCGGGGGCGGCTCAAATTCTGGTCCTCAGAGCGGTCAAGGGGGCTTTAATCAACAGTCTGGCCAGGGTCATCAACAACAGCAGGGGGGTTATCAGACCAATCCAAAGCAGCTTAGCGGTGGACAGTATCATGTGTTTACCACTAGTTTGTGCAAGCGAGATCTGAAGCTTCACAAGAGGGCTGTGAATGCTGTTGAGCCGGCGATCCCACGCTACTTGCAGTGGTCTCAGCAACCTATAGTGTGGAGTAGGGAGGATCACCCTCCCCGGGTGGATAACCCGGGCCACTTGGCCTTAGTGGTGGCTCCTCAAGTGGGAGGATATAAATTCACAAAGGTGCTCATGGATGGAGGCAGCAGCATCAACATCCTCTATTATGAGACTTTTCGCCGTATGGGGTTGGTTGATGAGAACCTCAGCCAGTCGAACACTATCTTCCATGGCGTGGTACCTGGTAAGTCGGCTTATCCAGTCGGCAAGATCAAATTGGAAGTGGCTTTTGGTGATGAAAACAACTACAGAGTGGAGAAATTGACCTTTGAGGTGGTCAAGATAAGAAGTCCCTACCATGCTATATTTGGACGGCCAGCTTACGCCAAGTTCATGGCACGGCCGTGTTCTGTGTATTTACAACTCAAGATGCCGGGTCACAATGGGACCATTACGGTTCACTGCAGCCGGAAAGTGGCTCTGGAGTGTGAGGAAGGCGATGCGGCTTATGCAGAATCTGTGTGTGCTACAGAGGAGTTGAAGTTTTACAAGGACAATGTTGACCCAACAGATATGACCTCTCTGAAAAAGCCAACTACGGAACAAGAGCCGGCAATGAAATTTAAATCAGCTGATGAGACTAAACTTGTTGATTTTGTTCCAGGTGACTCATCTCAGCAGTTTAGCATCAGTGCAAATCTGGATCCAAAATAGGAAAGCGCGCTCATCGAGTTCATCCGTGAGAATAGGGACATCTTCGCATGCAAACCTTCTGACATGCCAGGTGTACCTAGAGAACTCGCTGAGCATACTCTCAATGTTGATCCTAAATTTAAGCCGGTCAGACAGTTCCTTCGGCGGTTTAATGAAGAGAGGCGGAAAGCTATTGGTGAAGAGGTGGCCCGGCTCTTGGCGGCCGGGTTTATCGTTGAAGTCTTTCACCCAGAGTGGTTGGCTAACCCGGTGCTCGTACTCAAGAAGAACGGCACCTGGCGGATGTGTGTGGACTACACGGACTTGAACAAGGCGTGTCCGGCTGATCCTTTTGCCCTCCGCCGTATTGATCAAATCATTGATGCTACGGCAGGTTGTGCACGTCTAAGTTTCTTGGATGCTTATTCCAGTTATCATCAGATTAAGATGGCAGTTAAGGACCAGGAGAAGACGGCGTTCATTACTCCCTTTGGAGCCTTCTGCTATGTATCCATGCCTTTTGGACTCAAGTGTGCACAGGCGACTTACCAGCGTTGTGTACAGAACTGTCTTCATAAACAGATTGGGCGTAATGTTCACGCTTACGTGGACGATATTGTGGTTAAGTCCATAAAAGAGGAAACCCTGATAGATGATTTAAGGGAAACCTTTGATAATCTC
This sequence comes from Triticum aestivum, assembly GCF_018294505.1. Lineage (NCBI taxonomy): Eukaryota > Viridiplantae > Streptophyta > Magnoliopsida > Poales > Poaceae > Triticum > Triticum aestivum. Next base: position 542,625,802 of record NC_057802.1, read on the forward strand.
CGGGTCTATAAGATGATGCTTAACCCGGCCAAGTGTGTCTTTGGTGTTCCTGCAGGCAAACTCTTGGGCTTCTTGGTTTCTGACAGGGGCATTGAGGCAAACCCGGAGAAGATCAAGGCCATCACCTCCCTGGCTAAGCCGGCGTGTATAAATGACGTTCAGCGCTTGGCGGGTCGCATTGCTGCTTTAAGCCGTTTTATAAGCCGTTTGGGTGAGAAGGCCATGCCCTTATATCAGTTGATGAAGAAAACTGATAACTTTGTCTGGAATGATGCAGCTAATACCGCCTTTGAGGATTTGAAGAAGCAGCTGGCAGAGACCCCAGTCCTTGCTGCTCCGGTTGATAAGGAGCCCTTGCTACTGTATGTGGCGGCAAACGCACGAGCCGTCAGTGTGGCTATTGTGGTAGAGCGCAAGGAGGCGGGTAAGGAACATCCGGTTCAGCGGCCGGTTTATTATGTTAGCGAAGTGCTCATTGAGTCCAAGCAACGGTACCCGCATTGGCAGAAGCTTGTGTATGGTGTGTTCATGGCGAGCCGGAAACTTAAGCATTATTTTCAGGGTCATCCCATCACTGTGGTCAGCTCTGCCCCCCTTGGTGACATCATCCAAAACAGAGAGGCCACAGGGAGAATTGCTAAGTGGGCTATAGAACTTGGACCTCATGGTCTCAAATATGTGCCACGCACTGCTGTTAAATCTCAGGCCTTGGTGGATTTCATCAATGATTGGACAGAGTCACAAGTGCCTGAGCAGAAGCCGGATAACACATATTGGACTATTCACTTCGATGGGTCCAGGCAGTTGGAGGGCTCGGGGGCTGGTGTTGTATTGGCTTCCCCTAAAGGTGACAAGTTCCATTATGTGCTACAGTTGATGTTTCCTTGCACTAACAATGCGGCTGAGTACGAGGCCTTGCTCCACGGTCTTCGGATGGCTAAGGAAATGAGCTTGAGCCGGGTAAGATGCTTCGGTGACTCAGACTTGGTGGCTCAACAAGTATCCGGCAAGTGGGACTCTAAGGACCCGCTCATGGTGGCTTATCGCCGCGAAGTTGATGCCATTGCTGGGCACTTTCAGGGCTACCAAGTAGAGCACATTGATCGCAGGAAGAACGAGGCGGCTGATGCCCTAAGCCGGCTAGGCTCTCAGCGAAAGCCGGTGCCGCCTAACACTTTCCTGGATGTCCTGTATAGCCCTCCGGTTAAGTTGCCTACGGAGGAAGACTTGGCTGTCCCTGACCCGGAGGCACGACTGGTGGCGGCTCTCCATATCATACCAGACTGGACAATGCCATATCTGGCTTACATGACCCGGGGCGAGTTGCCTGAGGATGAAACTTTGGCCAGGCAAATAACCCGGCGGGCCAAGTCAATGATTGTTATCGATGGCGAGTTACATCATCGCAGTGTTACAGGAGCGTTTCAGCGTTGTGTCTCCCCTGAGGAAGGTCAAGAGATCTTGCGTGAGATCCATGAAGGGGATTGTGGCCATCACGCCGGCTCAAAGTCTCTTGTGGCCAAGGCTTTTCGTCATGGTTTTTATTGGTTGACGGCTCATGCTGATGCAGAGGACTTGGTCAGTAAATGTGATGGTTGCCAGAGGTTCTCACGACGGGCTCATGTGCCGGCTCAGGAGCTGAGGATGATCCCAATCACTTGGCCCTTTGCGGTCTGGGGGCTTGATATGGTTGGGCCTTTTAAAAGGTCCAAGGATAAGAAGACCCACCTCTTGGTGGCAGTTGATAAGTTCACAAAGTGGGTGGAAGCTGAGCCGGTTAGCAAGTGCGATGCAGCCACGGCGGTTCAATTTATGAAAAAGGTGATTTTCCGCTTTGGTTTTCCGCACAACATCATAACTGACAATGGCACCAATCTCTCCAAAGGCGCCATGGAAGAGTTTTGTCAACGAGAGCATATCCGACTTGATGTTTCCTCAGTGGCTCATCCTCAATCCAATGGTCAAGCTGAGAGAGCTAACCAGGAGATTCTGAAGGGCATCAAGCCCCGGCTTTTGGTCCCTTTGCAACGGACGCCGGGTTGTTGGGTGGAGGAGTTGCCCTCCGTCTTATGGAGCATCAACACTACTCCTAACAGGTCTACAGGCTTCACGCCTTTCTTCATGGTTTATGGAGCAGAAGCAGTCCTCCCCAGTGACATCCGTCATGACTCACCTCGCGTGGCGGCTTATGTTGAGACGGATAATGAACAGACGCGCCAAGATGCTCTTGACTTGTTGGACGAACAGCGTGATGTGGCAGCAGCCCGTTCAGCGATTTACCAACAAGACTTGCGCCGTTATCATAGCCGCCGGGTCAAATCCCGGGTCTTCCAGGAAGGTGACCTTGTGCTCCGGCTCATCCAGGATCAAACAGATGCACACAAGTTATCCCCGCCTTGGGAAGGGCCCTTTGTGGTCAGCAAGAACTTGCACAACGGGTCATATTACCTCATTGACATTCGGGAGCACAAAGATTCACGTAAATCGGAGGAGGAGACCCGTCGGCCGTGGAACATAGCTCAGCTTCGGCCTTACTACACTTGAGCCCCGGCTCTCGTGGTGTACATACTTCTCTCAGCCACGTATATATTATGATAAGCAATAAAGCAAGACCTCTGTCCTTTTTTCTCCTCCAAATATACACGTGTTGTTCTTATTGCAAGATTACATGATGATTTAAAGGAGGATCCGGCTTATGATCGTATTCGAATTTAGCCGTAAGCAGTAAAGTCACTTGGGGGCTTCCTGTTCAAACATGGGTCGTATTCGAACCAAAGAGAACATAGCTGTCGATACCCATTTTGATTGGCAAAGTGCCGAGCTCATTGGGAAGTTACCTTTGGTCATATTTGAATCATAGTTTAACCCCTCTGAGAACCGACGTGGATCGTATTCGAATCAGCGTTGTTAAACAATTCTTGAAATCACTTGGGGGCTTCCTGTTCACACATGGGTCGTATTCGAACCAAAGAGAACATAGCTGTCGGTACCCTCTTGATTGGCATCGCCACACCCACTGGGGGCTATGTGATCGTATCCGAATCTTAGCTTAACCCCTTTGGGTCGGGTTTCTGGTCGTATTCGAACTGGAAGCCCCTAAGTTCCTATGTTCTATCACAAGTTTACTCTGATTATGTCAAGGTGTGTACGGCCGGGTCTCGCTTTGCCGGCTTAACTTTGGTTTACAGTGTTAGTTGAACACCATGGGTGTCATCAAGACAGGTAACTCGGAGTTAAGATGCCAACCTTGTTGCCCGGGTTATCTAAACCGGAAGTATGCTTACAGGCCGCTAAGGGTGTTATTACGACTGTGTTAAGGATATAATTGAGGACTAGTCTTTTTTGATTCATATTCCGGGTTATCTATCCGAAACACTTGATTCTCAGGACGGTAAGCCGCCTCGAGACTTGTGATTTGCCTTTCTATGCAGGATACTTAAAGGCACCTCTTTGAGGTTGAGAAAAACAAAGGGATGATTATGACCCGGAGAAACATCAAAGAGACAACTTCAAAAGACCTTGGCATTCAATATGTGCACAATGGCACGGCAGAGATAGACTGTTGCACCTACTTTATTACAAAACTCATCAAATCTAATAAGGGTGGAGCATTGTTTGGTAAACCGACAGCCGAGTTACGATGCCCGCTGAGTGGAAGTCTCCGGCTCGTTCCTGTCCTCTCCTCCGGCTGATCCCAAGACCTGGAAGGTTGATGACTTCCAGTCGATGCCACTGAGAGCCTCGAACTGGGCTTCCTCGTCAATTAACCCGTCCGGGTCAATCTCCGGGGCGAAGGTGTGCTGATGAGCCGGCGGGATCAGGTTGAGGGCTTCATAGCGAGGGGTTGGAATCCTCTGATTCTCCGTGTCATAACCCGGCTGGTACTTGGTCAGATCTATGTCATTCCCGATGAGGGTGGCCACCGGGCGTACAGCCTTCACGCACGCTGCGAAGTCCTTCTGATCGAAAGCTGAGCCGTCTTCCTTCAGGCTTGGATAGCCAAGGGCGATGTCCGCCGGGTCTAACTCCGGCAGGAATGCCTTGGCCCGGCTCAGCGCGGCGATTGCTCCGGCTCTCGCAGAAGCCCGTCGCAGCTCTTGGATCCGCTGAGGCAGAACGGCGAGCCGGCACAGGACTTCTGCCAGGTGAGTCGGCACCTCGTTGGATAGGGCCACCACAGCTAAGGCACGCTGTGACCCGGTGTAGAGCTGCTCCACCAGGGTATACACGGCCTTTAGCTTGGTGACCACGCTCTGGTTGAGGTTGGCACTTCTGGGACCTGTTTAACAGAATCAAGTAAGTCGGCGACAAGGATGAATCATGAGATATAAACATTTTAACATTGATGAAAGCCGGTGAGGAGACTTACCGAAGATGGCGGCCACCATTTGGGAAACCTGGCGCTTTAGGCCGGAGAGCTCAGCGGTCTTCTCAGAGAGAGCCTTCTCCGCCTGTTCCGCCCGGGTCACCAGTGCGGCCTTCTCTTCGGCCCAGGCTTTCCGCTCAGCATCAAATTCTGTCTTCAGCTTCTCTTGAGCGGCGATGCTAGATACAAACTTGGCGTTTGCCTTCCGGGTCTCCATCTCCTGCGTCTTCAGCCGGCTCTTGAGATCCGCAAGGTCCGCCTCTAGTTTCTTGCCAACAGCCTGTATAAATTTCCGGGTTATGACATGAGCAGTTACTATATAAGTCCCAAGCACTTTCCAAGCAAAGACACTTGGCACTTGGGGGCTAATGCATATTGAACGTATCTATCTACATACAGCCGGCTCAATTGAGTAAGCCGGAACCTAAGTCTACAACATATTCAAATCATAAGTCGTCGACTTGGGGGCTAGCATGGCAAAGGTAACTATGCAGTAAGTAAGAATATAGCAGAAGGATACCTCAGATTTTTGCTGGATCTGGTTTACCATGGCGACCTCGGCGTCCCGGCTCTTGTGTACTTGGCTGATGTAGCCAGAGACGAGCTCTCCAATGCTCAGGTTGCTGTAGTTGGAGAGGTCCAGATTCGCCCGGTGGGGCTGCAGCAACTCCCCCTTAGCGGAGCACTTGGCCAACACGGTCGGTATCCCTGGCTCAACAAACTCCGTCCGGGTGATTACCACGTCCGGGTCGTCTGCTGGTGGAGCTGAGCCGGAGGCCTCCGGGTTAACCGAAGCTTCGGTCGTTGCCTTGGTAGTTGGGGAGGTGGCTTCAGGAGCCGTTTCCATTGGAGTGGTGGCTTCAGGGGCGGAGGCAGCTGGCGGTTCTTGGACTGTCACCGCCGGCTCAGGCAAATCTGGCACTCCGGCCGACTTGGTTTTCTTCACCCTCTTGGTGAGCTTTGCCTGGGCACTGAAAGAACAACAAAGGTTAGTACAAAGAATATGAGTAAAGATCAGAACAACATGAGATGATTGTTGTTACCCGGGCGCGGTCTTGAAAGCCGGCAGATTTGACTGCATGGAGTCACCCGAAGAGGGGGAGGTCTCCTGGTAATTGGAGTCAGAAGGGTTGAGTGGCTGACGGATAACACCCGCCAACGGGTGAAAGGGATACAAGTGGGAAATAACCTCAGTTCGGCGCTTCCTTGTTGCGTCGGGTAACCCGGCGGAGAGGTCGGTGTCCTTGTTGGTCCGGGTGTGACGCCGGCTTTCGTGAACCTGTCGCTTCAAAAGAAATTGAGGGTCTTGATGAGCTAAAGGATGTGAAAAGCTTACTTTCCGGGTTACCCTTCGGACTTTCAGCTGTGGCAAGGGCTCCGAGTCGGAGGAAAGTGACATTACCTCTTCAACCACCGGGTTACTTGCGCCGGTGTCATCCTGTCAGTGAGCAAGTATTGATAAGGCGGACAGCAACAAACAGTGAATATAGTAAGGACTTAAATGCTCAGGAGTTACCTCTGACTCAGAGCTGTCGCTTAATTGCATCAGCTCCGAAGCAGTAGGCCTGCTTCCCTTTTTGCGAGGGGCGGCTTTCTTGGCGGCTTTTTTCGCCTTCCTGGCTTTCTTGGCCGCCTCATGGTCATATTTGACCCACCAGAACTTATCACCAGCCTGAAAAATACAATAATGAATTCTTAAAACGGTTCAGATGAAGGTTATATGCAGACGAAGATAAAAAGTTAAAGTCAGCGGCTTACCGCTGGGGCTGGATTGGTCTTGCAGAAGGGGGCTAACCCGGTCCTTCCGCAGTCTGCCAGGCTCTCATTTAAAAGAGCCTTGGTCTCCTCCTCTGCAACGTCTTCTGGAACATCATTGCGGCTGTGCCTCTGAGGGTCATCCTTTCGCCCTGTGTACTCACACATTAAGCCGGGGCGGCGGCTCAATGGGATCACTCGCCATGAGATCCAGACCCGGACCAGGTCGATTCCGTTCAGACCGTTGCCCAGGAGGGCCTTGATTTTGTTGATAGTAGGAAGCAGAGGCTGGCGCTCCGCTTGAGTCAGCTTGTCCGACAGTGGGTGAGTCGGCTCCAGACGTGTTGGGCGAAAGCCGGGCAGCGGGCTTTCATCAGCCGAGGACGTATCTTGGCAGTAGAACCAAGTCATGTTCCAGTCCTTGGGGTGGCTCGGCGGCTCTGCGTAAGGGAAAAGACAGTCCCTACGCCGCTGGATGGAAATGCCACCTAACTCCAGACTTGGTCCGTTGGCGCACTCATTCTGGCGGTTTAAGTAAAAAAGCTCTCTGAAGAGCAGCAGACTAGGCTCTTCTCCAAGGTAAACCTCGCAGAAGACTTGGAAATTGCAGATGTTGGACACTGAGTTGGGGCCTATATCTTGAGGCCGCAAGTCGAAGAAGTTGAGCACGTCCCTAAAAAACTTTGAGCCGGGCGGTGCGAAGCCCCGGCTCATGTGATCCGCGAAAATCACTACCTCCCTGTCCTTTGGGTGTGGTCTCTCTTCTGACGGGTCAGGGGCATGGTAGGACATGACTTCTTTCTTAGGCAGATATCCGGACTTAACAAAATTGGCTAGGGTCTCGTTGGTGACATTGGACCTCATCCAGTTGCAAGTGATGGGAGCCTTAGGAGGCATGGTGAAAGTTGGCAGTCTATGACAAAAAGGAAAAATGTCCGGGTTAATTATAAGCCGGAGATCTACAGTTCAAAACTAAGGTGGCGGCTTATGAAGGGGACTAATGATGTATATTCTGGTACAGTGGGTTATTTAAGCCACAGGGGCATTCAGAGTAAGTTGGTTATCTACAGCCTTACCACAGTTAAACCGGAGGATTCTACGAAGCATGGTTTTCTTTAAAGCCGGAGGATTCTAATGGCGCGTGGTTTCTTTAAACCGGAATTGTAAGCCGCCAAGATTCAATGGTTGCAGTTTTTACTAAGTGTGGTAAAACAGGTTTCACATATTGCAGTAACTTTTTTGGATCAAAATGGTCGGGCAAAGGAAAAAATTTCTAGACCTAGAAACCGAAGTGAGGGAGTTCTTGGGTTCGAACAAAGTTTTTATGCAGTACAAGGAAGGCTACTTGCGTGTGAAATGGATCTTAAAACAACTACCGCACTAGTTCTATGCAGGCCTAAGATCAAGCAGGAGCAGTAACTAGGAGAACTACCGAACTTGCGGGCAATGGTGACGAACACGAAGAACGTGGATGAACCCTACTGCAGATCTACTCTACTGGGTAGTGAGAACTTACCGGAGCTAAAGAGGTGCGGGAGTCGCCGCCGTTTATCTGGTCCGAGTCAGGGTGATGCAGCGGCCAAGGTTGACGAAGACCGGAGGTGAGACGACGGCGGCGGAGTGCGAGCTCAGTGAGAGAGGCAGCGGTGCGAGGAGGAAGAAGAGTGGCAGAGAAGCCCGTCGGGCCGGCTTATTTATAAGGCGAGCTCATAAAGCGGGCGCGAGAATCAAGGAGACCGTGGCGTGATTATCTCCCCCCCACGACGCCTCGATTTTTGGGATGACAGTAAAAGCAAAGATCCGTTGCGGATCCGGTGGAGTAAAAAACGGGCTTAATGGAAGATGACGTCACGGCGGATTATCCGGAGTCCAGAGGATTACGTCACGCCGGGTTATGGCCTCACATGAAAGGTAAGCCGGAGATTTTTTCTGTTGGAAGAGTTGAAGATTGACATGAGCCGGCTCAAATCAATCTGGGGCCTAATGTTGAGGATATAGACCTTAGAGTCACCCGCCAGGAGGGGCCGGGTTACTCTAATGGTCATTACCAGAAGCCCGGAGCCAAGCTTGAAGACGGTGGGCCAGAGATGGGCTTAAGACCCGGATATGGCTTAAGGCCCGTAGTTACAATCGTTATTATGGTAGAACTTGTAGTGCAAGGCAAGTATGATTGAGAGTCCGAGCCGGACGCTCTTATGAGCCGGCCGGGACTCTGAGGGCTGCTGGGCGTCAGCCTCCCTATATAAAGGGACGACCCGGCAGCGGTTTAGGGACAAGAACAATCTCATCGAGAGCCGGGCATAGCGGTTTAGCTCCCTGGTGATCATAACCCTAAATCAATACCATCTCAACTGGACGTAGGCTTTTACCTTCACCGTAAGGGGCCGAACCAGTATAAACCCTCGTGTCCCTCGTCCCACATTAACCCCTTCAAGCTTCCTGGTTGCGATGGCTCCACGACTAAGTCCTAGCTCGAGGACATCTGCCGTGACAATTCCACGACACCTACCATAAAAAAAATCATCATGTAAGGTATATCAATTTTGTACTTCTCAAAAAGCTTCCCATGGAGTGTTATTGGACCAAGTGTTGGTGTTTCTCTCAGCCAATCCAAGATTGCATCTGCCACCCACCTAGTCTTTGCTAGCTTTGTTTTGATCTTTCCCTCTCCCCCTCTATGAGGACAAGTGTGCTGGTGTGGGTTTTGTTTTATATGAAACAAAATAAAGTACAATTAAGAAACATTACACAATGATCTGAAAATAGAATGAATCAATAAACTGAAATCCACTATGAGGTGTAATACCTAAATCAATTTTCTCTTTAGCATAGGGGATGCATGTAGCCTCCACCTACACCTATCATATGGGCAATGAACAGTGAACCTTGTTGGCTCACTCCTATCAATCACATAATCTTCCGGCCGACTCTCACGTGTGATTCCTTTATTCTTTAGCCTAACTTCTTTACTTTTTCAAAACATAAATATTTTCCTCTAACTAGACGAATACATTCGATACCAAGCAGTAATACAGGTCATAGCTGACCCCATACATCTTTGAAGCGGACATGAAAAGCAACATATTTTCCATTACAGGTTTACCCGTGGAAGTGTTTAAATAATCAGCTAAGTTGGTCTGGCGTTCACATATGTGTCATATCAATGAAAAACGTACATACTATGTGTGTATGATCCAACTATAAAAATACAACAAGACGTGTTCTATCACTTTCACAGAGTATTAAGTCACTAGGTTCGTCCACAAATGCAAAAATATATACACCACTTGATCATGGTTCGTCCAGAATATAACAATGTGGATGGTTTTTTAGAGAGGTTCATAATACGTACAAATGAGTGGTTAAACAGTGTGGCAGCAAATAATATGGATCTAATTTATATGTGAATTTCAAATAAAAATGATAAAGGTTCTCATATAAACTTTGTATGAAGTAAAAAAGAATTAATTACTCTGGAATTTCTTTCAATGAAATGTAGCGGTCATATTTCATAAGAAATTCAACTGAAATTTAAAACATAAAATAATTATTAAAAGAAACAGAGGTAGGATTAATAAATGCATGTAAAAGCTAAAACAAGGTTAGGAATTCGTTATTGTCAACTGGCGTGAACGAAACAAGCCCGAATAGTCGAAAATGTTTGGTAGTAGAAAAAGAGAACGGCGAGAGGAATAGATATGAGTGGTGACATGCACGAGTTAACAAAATGAATTCATGACGCCTAAAAGCAATAGAGAAGTGGTTGACCAAAAAAGTTATAGTTTATAGGGATTGAGTAAAAAACATGCAAGATCATTAGTAAAAACAATAGTGAAGCTGGTGTATGTGATATGTCGCAAGGTGGTGTATAACACAAAGGAAACAAAGAAATACCATAGCTGGAATAATAGCAGTTGCAAAGCAATAAATTGTATCAAATGTGACAAGTCATTAAATTTGTGTAGATGGTCATGATAAAATAAGAGCAATATATAGAAAGAGGTGTCTTAGCTTTAGTAAATATACACCAACAAGTATATCACACATGATGAGAAACACAAAGATGTAATTTTGGAAAGATGTGTATTGATGCAGTCCCAAGAATTGCACAAGTATGATAAAAACAACAAATGATATGTGTCCAATCTGGGCATGGAGGAAAGAGATCACTCATGATTTTGTTAAATCCATCAACATTTGAATTTAATCTTAAATAGAAGATTCTCCAAATATATATATATATATATATATATATATATATATATATATATATAAACATAGACCACCATACAACTCAAAAGTCTTTCGTGATGGTTAACCATGGACCATAATGTGTTTTGTCTACTCGAGTTTTCTAAAGAAATTAAATGTGAGATCCTATTTATTATATGTTGAGAGTCACCTTAGAATTTTAGAAGTACACGCAGATATCCTTATATACTTAAGGCATACTTAGCCTATATGTAGTTTAGTTA
>NC_057802.1:542636833-542640948 GCF_018294505.1 Triticum aestivum
AATGATATATAACATCGAACAACCAACTATACAAAACATGCAAAACACATCTAGCCGCGCAAATGCGTGGGTCACACCGCTAGTTCGATTGAAATAAAAGGGTGTAGTTAGGCCGAAAAATTCAGTAACCCAAATTGGTACGATTCAAGCGACCAGTGGTCAAATACTGCCTAATTTATGAGTTTGCTCATCAATTCGAGGGGAAATGACGCTTACCCAGATGGAGTCCATGAATTATCTGCCCCCGATTCGACCTAATCATCTCCACGATCGATGGGCCGGAGGGCGTCCTCCCCCGACATCGCTTCTTAAACCTAGATTGAGGGGGTGGGTATGTGGCGGAGGCGCGGTGTCGCCGACAAATGGAACAGGGTTAGATGGTGGAGGGCACAATGGCGACGACGGCGGAGGAGGTGGGGCAGCGTTGTGCGGGAGTGGCTTGGTCTGTTTCAGACAAGCTGCTCCGACGTGTCTCCTTGCGGCCACTCGTCAGCATGTAGCGGTCAAAGGAGGACCCAGCCCTAAGCAGCCCCACTCATCAGCAGTTAACGATCAAGCCATTGACTCAACTGCAAACATCTAGTTTGACCATTTGTGAGAGTTTCAAACAAGATGGTGGGGAAAAGTGAGCAGAAGTTTAGGGCGTGGGGACAACTGAGCACAATTAAGGAACTAGGGCCACTATCATAAAAAAACCATATTGAAAAGCCTTCTTTCCCTATTAGAATTAAGGAGCATTCTAAGGCTACAATCATGGTTCGTAAGAGTTATATTAAAACACTTAAACCCTCTGAACAAATTAAAGTAGAACCTTCTATTGCAATGGTTAAAGATCTCTTGGTTGATAAAATTGATGGACATGTTATATATCTCTGCGAAGAAGCTGCTAGAATTGCTAAACGATTAGGAATGAACATGATAAGTTAGATAAAATCCAAAGAGTTGTTGGTATGTCTGTTGTTTCTGCTAAGATTGAAGATCATTGTTATCATGGTTTATGTGATATTGGTGCTAGTATAAGTGCTATTCCTTTCTCTCTCTATCAAGAAATTATGCATGATATTTCACCTGTTGAGATAGAGGAGATCGATGTTACTATTAAACTTGCAAATAGGGATACCATTACACCGCTTGGGATTGTGAGAGATGTTAAAGTCTTGTGAGAGATACCATTACATCTGTTGCGTAACATTGATCAATAGTTGACATTAGGTGCAAAACGAGGCGACGATAATGTAACGCCCACGATGCGGCTATATCTCCCACGTGTCGAGGCACGACTTAGAGGCATAACCGCATTGTGGTTTTGTCGCAAGAAGGGTCATCTTCACACAATCCCATGTAATGAACAAGAATGGGATAAAGAGTTGGCTTACAATCGCCACTTCACACAATACATAAATATAATTCATACATCATCCAAAATACACACATATAGACCGACTACGGTCAAGATCCAAATGAAAATAAGATAACCCCAAATGCTAGATCCCCGATCGTCCCAACTGGGCTCCACTACTAATCATCAGGAAAAGACACATAGTAACGACCACGTTCCTCATCGAACTCCCACTTGAGATCGATCCCATCATCTGCACTGGCATCGTCGGCACCTGCAACTGTTTTGGTAGAATCTGTGAGTCACGAGGACTCAGCAATCTCACACCCGCGAGATCAAGACTATTTAAGCTTATAGGAAAGGATGGTGTAATGGGGTGGAGCTGCAGCAAGCAATAAGCATATATGGTGGCTAACATACGCAAAAGAGAGCGAGAAGAGGAGCAACGGAACGGTCGTCATCTAGCAATGACCAAGAAGTGATCCTGAAGTCCTACTTACGTCATTCATAACTCAAACCGTGTTCACTTCCCGGACTCCGCCGAGAAGAGACCATCACGGCACACACACGGTTGATGTATTTTAATTGGGTCAAGTGACAAGTTCTCTACAACCGGACATTAACAAATTCCCATCTGCCTCATAACCGCGGGCACGGCTTTCGAAAGATATTACCCTGCAGGGGTGTCCCAACTTAGCCCATCATAAGCTCTCACGGTCAACGAAGGATAAACCTTCTCCCGGAAAGACCCGATCAGTCTCGGAATCCCGGTTTACAAGACATTTCGACAATGGTAAAACAAGACCAGCAAAGCCCCCGAATGTGCCGACAAATCCCGATAGGAGCTGCACATATCTCGTTCTCAGGGCACAACGGATGAGCCAGACGTCGGGTTGGCATAGACCCTGGTTGCCCAGGGGGCGCCAGACATCGCTCGGTTTGGGCCAGCACTCGAAGGAGCACTGGTCCGGGGGTTAAAATAAAGATGACCCTCGGGCTCGCGAAAACCCGGGGGAAAAAGGCTGAGGTCGCAAATGGTAAAACCAAGGTTGGGCCTTGCTGGAGGAGTTTTATTCAAGGCGAACTGTCAAGGGGGTCCCATAAATCACCCAACCGCGTAAGGAACGCAAACTCAAGGAACATAATCCCGGTAAGACAAAAACTAGGGTGGCAAGAGTGGAACAAAACACCAGGCATAAGGCCGAGCCTTCCACCCTTTACCAAATATTTGGATGCATTAATTAAATAAGAGATATTGTGATATCCCAACATATCCATGTTCCAACATGGAACCAACTTCAACTTCACCTGCAACTAGCAACGCTATAAGAAGGGTTGAGCAAAAGCGGTAACTTAGCCAAACAACGGTTTGCTAGGAAAGGATGGTTAGCGTCTGACATGGCAATATGGGAGGCATGATATAGCAAGTGATAGGTAGCGCATCATGGCAATAGAACAAACAACTAGCAAAGCAAAGATAGAAGTGATTTCGAGGGGTGGTCATCTTGCCTGCAAGGTTCTCAGAGTTGTCGAAAGCTTGATCCTCAAAAGCGTACTCAATAGGTTCCTCGTTCACAAACTCGTCTCCCGGCTCTACCCAAGACAAGAACACAAACAAACGGAACCACAATCAACCACGAGAAATGCACAAGCAACATGATGTAAAACATGAATGATATGCGAGGTATGATATGCGATGCATATGCATGCTCCGGAAGGAAAATGATGAACAAGGCAGTAACTTGGAAACCAAGCATGCCACTGGAAAGATGAGATGATTTCGGTCGAAATCGATATAAAGATCACCGGAAACAGATGCACGGTTTGCAAATGGCAAGCAAAACAAGAATGACACGAATCTGCGATTAACAGCATGATAGCACTTAAAATGCAACAAGTAACAATGCTACAGCACTCCAACATAGCAACAAAGCATATGGAAGTAATCTACAGGAGATGCTTGACAAAAGATGAACACTGAGCTATGGCTATATCACAACATAACAAGCTCAAACAAGCATGGCAAAAGTGCAAAAGATAACAGATTCACAGACTTGGTGAAATTACTGGACATGGCAGAAAACAGCATCAGGTAGCAATGTTCAGAGCACGAAAACAACATGCTACAGGAACTAAACATGGCAAAACAAGGCATGGCAGCATTCTACTAAATGCATATAACAAAAGTCCCTTACTGACCATAAGAAATCAGAAACATTACGGAGCCTAGTTTGCATGCTTGTGCTAGTCACCACAGAGATCACAAAAATACATGGCATACACCACTGGAAAGATGGCATGGCATACAACAAAACACATGTAGAGCTCATGCCCATAAGATGCACAGATTAAATGATACAAAAATGACAAATCTCCAAGTTCTGCTAAGAAACAGCAGATAACAGCAACTAGCACTCTTGCACCAGAGATTTGGGCATCAAGATGGCCTCTAATGAACATGGTGCAATTGAACAAAATGTAGAGCATCACGAGACTAACATTTCGATATATTACACGCGCGAAACGGAGCTATATGCAGAGAGTTATGCAATGTTGAACAGGGGCACATGCTGTGACAGAAAATAACTTAGGAAAATTCGGGGGGTCTCGGGTCAACCTCGTTTGACCAGATCTGGATCGAGGAACGAGAGCTCGACCTCGGGCCGGCGACGGGGGAGAAGAGGAAGGCGGTGGCCGGCGACGGGCGAGGAGGAGGCGCCGGACGGGGAGGCGACGGCGAGGAGGAGGACGGCGACGAGTGCGGCGGCGCCGGTGA
>NC_057802.1:542641522-542650566 GCF_018294505.1 Triticum aestivum
GGAGGGGACGAAGTTAGGGTTTCATCTGCGTTTGTTTTCGGGAGGGGATGCACTTATATAGCTAGAGGGAGCTAGGAGAGTCCAAATGAGGTGCGGTTTTCGCCCACACGATCGTGATCGAACGACCTACAGCATGGAAGAGAGTTTGGGGGGGGTTTGGGCTGGTTTTTAGGGGGGGTTTGCTGGAACACACAGAAGGCATCTGCGGTTACCCGGTTAACCGTTGGAGTACCAAACGACCTCCAAATGGAACGAAACTTGACCGGTGGTCTCCCGGTGGTATACTAAGGCCACTTGACAAGCCTCGGTCCATTCCGAGAACGTTTGACACCCGCACACGAAAGAAAACAAGAGGGGTGCACCGGAGGAGATGGGAGCGCCGGATTGCAAAACGGACAACGGGGAAAATGCTCGGATGCATGAGACGAACACGTATGCAAATGCAATGCACATGATGACATGATAAGAAATGCATGACATGAACAAAATGCAAAACGACAAACAAAACCCGACCACGAAGGGAATATTATAGCACATAGCCGAGAATGGCAAGAGTCGGAGTTACAATTATGGAAAGATACATCCGGGGTGTTACAACACTCCACCACTACGAGAGGATATCGTCCCGAGATCTTGGACTGAAAGAACTCCGGATATTCGGAACGGAGATGGTCCTCGCGTTCCCAGGTGGCTTCCCGGTCGGAATGGTGCGACCACTTCACTTTCAGGAATTTGATTGACTTGTTGCGAGTCTTGCGCTCATTTTCTTCAAGAATGGCAACGGGGTGCTCATGATAAGACAGATTTTCTTGGAGGTCAATCTCTTCGAAGTTGATAGTGCGCTCAGGAGTCTTGAAGCACTTGCGGAGCTGTGACACGTGGAACACATCGTGCACGTTCGCGAAGTTGGAAGGAAGCTCAAGTTGATAGACGAGGTCGCCTCTTTTGCCAATGATCTTGAAAGGACCCACGTATCTAGGGGCAAGCTTCCCTTTGATACCGAAGCGACGAGTTCCTTTTATTGGAGAGACGTGGAGGTAGACATGGTCTCCGATCTCGAAAGCCACATCACGGTGCTTACTATCATAGTAACTCTTCTGGGGCGATTGCGCGGCTTTGAGATTATCACGGATGACTTTACACATTTCTTCAGCTTCAGTGATGAAGTCATTGCCAAGAAGTTGGCGTTCACCAGTCTCTGATCAATTGAGAGGAGTACGGCACTTTCTGCCATAGAGAATCTCGAATGGGGCCTTGCCCGAACTCGCTTGGAAGCTGTTGTTGTAGGAGAATTCGGCATCAGGAAGACAATCTTCCCATTTCATGCCAAAGGAAATGACACAAGCCCTGAGCATATCTTGAAGAATTTGATTGACTCGCTCGACTTGGCCACTAGTTTGAGGATGGAAAGCTGTGCTGAAGCGAATGTTTGTGCCCATGGCCTTCTGGAAGGAGTCCCAGAACTTAGAGGTGAAGATGCTTCCACGATCTGAAGAAATCAATTATGGAATGCCGTGCAAGGAGACAATTCTGGAGGTGTAAAGCTCTGCCAGCTGAGCTGCTGTGATAGATTCTTTGATTGGAAGGAAATGATCCACTTTAGAAAGCTTGTCGATGACAACGAAGATAGCATCATTTCCGCGCTTGGACTTTGGAAAACCAGTCACGAAGTCCATTTCGATATGATCAAACTTCCATTCTGGGATAGCGAGAGGTTGGAGGAGACCAGCTGGTCGTTGGTGTTCTGCTTTCACTCTTCGACAGACATCACATTCATTCACGAATTGAGCAATTTCTCGCTTCATTCGAGTCCACCAATACGACTGCTTGAGGTCATGGTACATCTTCGTACTTCCAGGATGAATGGAAAGAAGAGAATTGTGCACTTCGTTCATTATGACTTTCCTTAGATCACCTTTAGGAACCACAATCCGGTCCTCGAAGAATAAAGTGTCTCTGTCATCAATGTGGTAGCACTTGTATTTGGAAAGGCCCTTGTCGATACCACGTTTCACCTTCTTCACCATGGCATCAAGAAGTTGTGCCTCACGAATTTGATCTTCCAAAGTAGGAGAGACTATGAGGTTGGCAAGAAAGCCTTGAGGAACAACTTGGAGATTCAGCTTGCGGAAAGCTTCACAAAGATCCGGTTGGAAAGGCTTGAGAATTAAGCTGTTGCAATAAGCCTTCCTGCTTAAAGCATCTGCAATGACATTGGCCTTGCCTGGAGTATATTCAATACTCGGATTGTACTCTTGAATCATTTCGACCCATCGAGTCTGCCTGAGGTTGAGGTTGGGCTGAGTGAAGATGTACTTGAGACTCTTGTGATCGGTGAAAATGTCCACTTGTCTTCCCAACAAGAGATGTCTCCACGTTATTAATGCATGGACAACTGCCGCCAACTCAAGATCATGAGTGGGGTAGTTCTTCTTGTTGGGCTTCAACTGACGAGAGGTATAGGCCACAACTTTCTTCTCTTGCATTAACACAGCACCGAGACCTTGGAGAGAAGCATCACAGAAAACTTCAAAAGGCTTGGATTCATCAGGAGGAGTTAAGATAGGAGCTGTGACTAGTTTCTCTTTGAGAGTGTTGAAAGCAACGTCACACTCAGGAGACCAGACATACTTCACATGCT
Source organism: Triticum aestivum (assembly GCF_018294505.1). Lineage (NCBI taxonomy): Eukaryota > Viridiplantae > Streptophyta > Magnoliopsida > Poales > Poaceae > Triticum > Triticum aestivum. The sequence continues at coordinate 542,644,164 of NC_057802.1, forward strand.
TCTGGAGGAGGTTGGAAAGAGGCTTTGCAATCTTAGAGAAATTCTCAACGAATCTTCGGCAATAGCTTGCAAGACCAAGAAAACTGCGGAGCTGCTTGACATTCTGAGGAGGTTCCCAATTCACAATTGCGGACACCTTCTCGGGATTAACAGCGATGCCCTTGGTAGAGATGATGTGACCAAGGAAAAGAACTTCATGGAGCCAAAACTCACATTTGGAGAACTTCGCATAGAATTGATACTCTCTGAGCTTGTCGAGCACCAATCGCAAATGTTTGGCATGGTCCTTCTTATTCTGGGAGAAGACCAAGATATCATCGAGATACACCAGGACGAATTCATTGGTATAGGGGTTGAAGATGAAATTCATCATTCGAGAGAATACTGGAGGAGCATTGACAAGGCCGAAAGACACAATAGTATATTCATAAGAACCAAAACTTGTTCTGAATGCTGTCTTGGGAATATCTTCTTCACGAATGCGAATCTGATGATAACCCATACGGAGGTCAAGCTTGGAGAATACTTTAGCACCTTTGAGTTGCTCGAATAGCTCATTGATGTTGGGAAGTGGATATTTGTTCTTGATTGTCTTCTTGTTCAATGGTCGGTAGTCGACACAAAGTCGGTCCGTGCCATCCTTCTTCTTTACAAAAAGAACACCACAACCCCATGGAGATGAACTCGGTCTGATCAAACCCAGACGCTCTTGTTCATCGAGTTGTTTCTTCAATTCCTTCAGCTCGTTGGGTCCAAGCTTGTATGGACGCTTGCAAACGGGTTCAGTGTCTAGCTCAAGATCGATAACGAACTCAACTGGCCGGTGAGGAGGCATACCCGGAAGCTCTTCTGGAAAGACATCTTGGTACTCACAAACGACTAAAATTTGAGAGATGGCATTCAATTCGCCCTTCTCATTGAGAGAAAAAAACCGAATGGTTTCATCACGAGCGGCATAAATAATCACATCCTCAGAAGAGTGTGTCAGTTGAATTTCCCTGGCAGCACAATCAAGCTGAGCCTTGTGCTTAGAAAGCCAGTCCATCCCGAGAATAAGATCAATATCCGAGTCACCAAGAACAACTGGAGAAGACAGAAATTTATAGTTTCCCATCTTGATGGAAACATCCGGAACCATAGAGCTTGCGTTCATGAATTTACCCGAAGAGACAACTGATAACGGTCTAGGCAAATCTTGATAAACCAACTCATGCTTAAATGCAAAAGGTCTTGATATGAAAGAAAGTGATGCACCAGTATCAAAAAGAACTTTTGCAGGAATATCATTAACAGGAAGATTACCCATTATCACATCAGTAGATTCCTCCGCTTGAGCTGCATTCATCATGTTCACCTTTGCAGACTTTGGATTATGCTTGACCACTGCATTGCTGGAAGATCTGACAGGAGGAGGAGGCGGAAGGCGCCTTTGGTTGAAGCACTTGTTAGCATAGTGACCTTTCTGCTGACACTTGTTGCAAGTCACCTCTGAGAGTGGACGATGATAAGGAGCATTGGACTTTGGAGCTTGATTCTGAGACTTGTTCTGATAGCCAGAGTTGGAAGAGTTGGAAGAACCATGGCCACCTTTGTTCTTCTGCTGGTAAGGCTGACGAAACGGAGGAGGAGGAGGCAACCAGAACTTCTGTTGCTTAGCTGCCACAAGTGAGGAAGAAGAAGACTGAACTGCGTCTCTGACTCTCTTCTTAGAAGCCTCACACTTGAGCTGAGCAGCCTCTTGCTTCAGTGCCATGTTATAGAATTGATCAAACTGAGTAGGCTCAACAAGAACGAGAGCTAAGTGCAGATCCTCTTTGAGGCCACCTCTGAAGTGATAGATCATGCTCTTTTCATCAGGAACGTCTTGTTTAGCAAAGCGAGCAAGTTTCTGAAACTGGATGTTGTATTGATACACAGACATGTTGCCTTGCTTGAGATTGCGGAACTCCTCACGCTTGCTCTCAACAACACTTTGTGGAATGTGGTGCGCTTTGAAGTCCCGACAGAAGTCAGTCCAAGTGATCACATGACCTCCTCTGGAATCTTTGTATTGTTGATACCAATCAGCAGCTTGGTCCTTGAGCTGAAAAGAAGCGAACTTGACATAGTCCTCAGTCCTGACATTGCTACATTCAAAATGCTTGTTGATGTCCACGAGCCGATCATCGGCATCCGTGGCCTCGGCACATTAGCTGAAAGACTTGGGCTGATTTGCGAGAAACTGGTTGAGGGTAGCGAAGTGAGGCTAATTGTTGCCTTGACCTTGATTGCCTTGATTGCCTTGCCCTTGGGTGCGTTCTTGCAAGAGTTGCAGAATCATCTGAGCATTGGCATTGGTGGCTGCCATGTTAGCTTGCCATGTCTCCGGAGGCGGAGGTGGTGGCGGAGGGTTCGCTTGACTCCCTTCATTGCGATCCGGATTCTGACGCGTTGGTGGAGCCATCCTGAAGAGGGTGACATCCGTTAGCATCTTGATAGACAAATAGATAAGTAGGATCAACGGATAGAAATTGCAACATATAGTCTTCACAATAAACATTCGAACGAGGATGAACGAATGAATTCCATAGTAAATCATCACACTTCCATAAGTTGAGTAAAGCCACTTGAAAAAGATATGGAATCAACATCTGACTACGAAGCAACTCGAATACCACAATTCAAAACAAAACAAAGTATTGGCTTGCAGAATAAGCCGGAACAAACATATGATAGAGATTTCGTCCGAAGTTTTCGTGGTGGGGCCCACACGGGCTCAATCGTACAGCACCATCATGTACAAAGCTGTGCACATGACATACGAAGCGTCCCTGAGTCGGCATAGCCAAGGACTCTTTAAGACACTAGGAGACCACTGTAAAACCAACCATGTACAGGCGGACCACTAGACGTCGAACCCCAATCTCATATCATGCGTCTGTCGAGAAGATATCCTAAGGCTACTAGAATTCCCACTTATAAACTCCCGAAACTTTCTGGTTATGCAATCTGGTGTTGGGGATACAGGGGACACAAAATATATCACACAACGAGCAATCCCTAGATCCAGCTGTATCCATCCGTCAACACATAACCAAGAAACCTTCGAAAATCGTGTACCTCAACCTTCGAAAAACATCCGTTATACGAGTTATGGCAATACTCCCGAACTCCCGCCCCAGTACTGGGTGGCGTCGAGGTAATCTCACCAACAACTGCATAAAAGAGATTTCGATGTCGGCGAAACTCAGGTATTCCAGAACTGCAACGATAAAATTGTGATGACAACACCTCGGAGCTCAACTCTCCGGGACACTGCCACAACCCCTAAATGTCAGGAGGCACCAAGAACAATGTTCTTGTCACAAAACCATCGGAACGATTCCAAGATACCCGCGTGATCCTAAAAAAAAATTTAGTGAAATTTGAGGAGAGAAGAGTCAAAACTTCTACGTCAGGAGACCTCACCAGAGCGACGAAGGGACTGAGGAGTAAAAAGAATCCTACTCTTCGATATATATAATCCTAAGACTCAAAACATTTTTGTTCTAGACTCAACAACGCCAGCGATTCGATCAAGCAGGGGGCTCCTAAGTCGGGGATGGCTCTGATTACCAACTTGTAACGCCCACGATGCGGCTATATCTCCCACGTGTCGAGGCACGACTTAGAGGCATAACCGCACTGTGGTTTTGTCGCAAGAAGGGCCATCTTCACACAATCCCATGTAATGAACAAGAATGGGATAAAGAGTTGGCTTACAATCGCCACTTCACACAATACATAAATATAATTCATACATCATCCAAAATACACACATATAGACCGACTACGGTCAAGATCCAAATGAAAATAAGATAACCCAAAATGCTAGATCCCCGGTCGTCCCAACTGGGCTCCACTACTGATCATCAGGAAAAGACACATAGTAACGACCACGTTCCTCATCGAACTCCCACTTGAGATCGATCCCATCATCTGCACTGGCATCGTCGGCACCTGCAACTGTTTTGGTATAATCTGTGAGTCACGAGGACTCAGCAATCTCACACCCGCGAGATCAATCCTATTTAAGCTTATAGGAAAGGATGGTGTAATGGGGTGGAGCTGCAGCAAGCAATAAGCATATATGGTGGCTAACATGCGCAAAAGAGAGCGAGAAGAGGAGCAATGGAACGGTCGTCATCTAGCAATGACCAAGAAGTGATCCTGAACTCCTACTTACGTCATTCATAACTCAAACCGTGTTCACTTCCCGGACTCCGCCGAGAAGAGACCATCACGGCTACACACATGGTTGATGTATTTTAATTGGGTCAAGTGACAAGTTCTCTACAACCGGACATTAACAAATTCCCATCTGCCTCATAACCGCGGGCACGGCTTTCGAAAGATATTACCCTGCAGGGGTGTCCCAACTTAGCCCATCATAAGCTCTCACGGTCAACGAAGGATAAACCTTCTCCCGAAAAGACCCGATCAGTCTCGGAATCCCGGTTTACAAGACATTTCGACAATGGTAAAACAAGACCAGCAAAGCCCCCGAATGTGCCGACAAATCCCGATAGGAGCTGCACATATCTCGTTCTCAGGGCACAACGGATGAGCCAGACGTCGGGTTGGCATAGACCCTGGTTGCCCAGGGGGCGCCGGACATCGCTCGGTTTGGGCCAGCACTCGAAGGAGCACTGGTCAAACAACGCTATAAGAAGGGCTGAGCAAAAACGGTAACTTAGCCAAACAACGGTTTGCTAGGAAAGGATGGTTAGCGTCTGACATGGCAATATGGGAGGCATGATATAGCAAGTGATAGGTAGCGCATCATGGCAATAGAACGAACAACTAGCAAAGCAAAGATAGAAGTGATTTCGAGGGGTGGTCATCTTGCGTGCAAGGTTCTCAGAGTTGTCGAAAGCTTGATCCTCGAAAGCGTACTCAACAGGTTCCTTGTTCACAAACTCATCTCCAGCTCTACCCAAGACAAGAACACAAACAAACGGAACCACAATCAACCACGAGAAATGCACAAGCAACATGATGCAAAACATGAATGATATGCGAGGTATGATATGCGATGCATATGCGTGCTCCGGAAGGAAAATGATGAACAAGGTAGTAACTTGGCAAACCAAGCATGCCACTGGAAAGATGAGATGATTTCGGTCGAAATCGATATAAAGATCACTGGAAACGGATGCACGGTTTGCAAATGGCAAGCAAAACAAGAATGACACGAATCTTCGATTAACAGCATGATAGCACTTAAAATGCAACAAATAACAATGCTACAACACTCCAACATAGCAACAAAGCATAAGGAAGTAATCTACAGGAGATGCTTGACAAAAGATGAACACTGAGCTACGGCTAGATCAAAACATAACAAGATCAAACAAGCATGGCAAAAGTGCAAAAGATAACAGGTTCACAGTGAAATTACTGGACATGGCAGAAAACAGCATAAGGTAGCAATGTTTATAGCACGAAAACAACATGCTACAGGAACTTAACATGGCAAAACAAGGCATGGCAGTATTCTACTAAATGCATATAACAAAAGTCCCTTACTGACCATAAGCCAAAAAGGACCAGAAGATATGATGGCAAGCATGTAAACATAGCAAGTTTCGTTAACAGGTTCCAGACTTAGCAGAAAACAGAGCATGGCAGAAACAATAATATGTAGGCCTCTTTGTGAGCTTGATGCACTCACCACGAAGCAACTCATGACAAAACAAGCATACCTACAGCAATATGGCATGTTTATGAAGCTATCCATGGCAAGATAAAAAAGCATAGCATGTATGGATCAACTACAACAAGCTTGGCAAAAATGAATATCATGTTAAGAATCTGCCAGAAATATTTTATAGCAAAAGTAGAGCAAGATTGAGTCATGCTATGGCACTCCATAATTGCAAACAAGTGCAGGAATGGATCAATTACAACAATATCTACAAAACATACTTACTGAACATCTCCAAAATATGCATGGATCTCTCTGTAGCATCAAGTTTACATGGCAACAAAATAACAGCAGACAAAGACTTACAGAAATTACAAAGTCCCTGAAATCAGAAACATTACGGAACCTAGTTTGCATGCTTGTGCTAGTCACCACAGAGATCACAAAAATACATGGCATACACCACTGGAAAGATGGCATGGCAGACAACAAAACACATGTAGAGCTCATGCCCATAAGATGCACAGATTAAATGATACAAAAATGACAAATCTCCAAGTTCTGCTAAGAACCAGCAGATAACAGCAACTAGCACTATTGCCTCTAATGAACATGGTGCAATTGAATAAAATGTAGAGCATCACGAGGCGAACATTTCAATATATTACACGCGCGAAACGGAGCTATATGCAGAGAGTTATGCAATGTTGAACAGGGGCACATGCTGTGACAGAAAAT
>NC_057802.1:542650968-542724461 GCF_018294505.1 Triticum aestivum
GGCGTGGAGGCCGCGGCAGCGCGGGGAGGAGGGTGCCGGCTCGGGCTCGCGGGCCGGGAGGGCTCCCCGCGGGCTCGGGCGGGCCGGCGGCGACGGCGAAGGCGGCGGTGACACGTGGCGGCGGCGGTGGGAACGGACGTGTCCGTCGGTGGACGTCTTTGTCCGGCGGCGCGGAGGGGACGAAGTTAGGGTTTCATCTGCGTTTGTTTTCGGGAGGGGATGCACTTATATAGCTAGAGGGAGCTAGGAGAGTCCAAATGAGGTGCGGTTTTCGCCCACACGATCGTGATCGAACGACCTACAGGATGGAAGAGAGTTTGGGGGGTTTTGGGCTGGTTTTTAGGGAGGTTTTGCTGGAACACACAGAAGGCATCTGCGGTTACCCGGTTAACCGTTGGAGTACCAAACGACCTCCAAATGGAACGAAACTTGACCGGTGGTCTCCCGGTGGTATACTAAGGCCACTTGACAAGCCTCGGTCCATTCCGAGAACGTTTGACACCCGCACACGAAGGAAAACAAGAGGGGTGCACCGGAGGAGATGGGAGCGCCGGATTGCAAAACGGACAACGGGGAAAATGCTCGGATGCATGAGACGAACACGTATGCAAATGCAATGCACATGATGACATGATAAGAAATGCATGACATGAACAAAATGCAAAATGACAAACAAAACCCGACCACGAAGGGAATATTATAGCACATAGCCGAGAATGGCAAGAGTCGGAGTTACAATTATGGAAAGATACATCCGGGGTGTTACAGATAATTTCAAATATTGGTTCCAAAATGAGTAAACATGTGATTAGTTACTCTTAGATCAAGGTAATGAAGTAGCAATAAGAACCCTAGCTAGATTTGTTGGGAAACATAGTAGAAAACAAAATTTCCGCGCCTAGGATCACCCAAGATCAATATGAAGATGCATAGAACGGGTTGGGATCATGATCGTTACCGTCACCGAGTTGCAGCGGAACAAGAACATGTCAGTGTAGATCGTACTCGGAGTCCCTCGAACCATCGATGAATGATCCCTAGTACCGCCCACGAACAGTCCCTCAAACCAAAGACCGAAAGCACAGCCTCTCTACTTGGTTGCAAGCGTGCAACCTTCATGATCCGGCAGCGCTTCACCGTTCAGATCTAATCATGGCCGAAGAATTAGAGGGAGGAGATTAGAACCACATAGGGCTTCTAATTATGAGGACAAGAAAATTAGCCTAGCTCTAATTAGTCAACTAGGACCAACTAGAACTAGAACTAGAAGAACAAGAGGAGGCTCCAAAACTTGTATATCAAAAGAGCAAAATCCTCAAGTATATATAGGTTAGAGGGGAGAGGGAGGGCTGCCACCAAGGAGGGAAAGCCTCCTTGGGGCGCCGGCCAAGGGGTAGGAGGAGTTGGACTCCTCCTCCACTTCTATTCGTCCTCCTTCCTTAGGGAAGGGAGGCGCCTTCCCACTTGGGCCGTTGTGGCCCAAGTTGCCTTCCACCTCTTGTCCTTTTTAGGCCTGTTGATATTACATTAAATATAAAATCATTCTAAATACTTTTAGACCATTTTATATATAATTTAACATCCTTGGAAACATTTCCAACTATATATATTTATCGGCAATACTCGATATTCACCAAAACCCTTTCGGTGACCCCGAAACGCTTCCGATCCTCTCGGAACTATTCCGAATACTAATGAAAAAATTCCAAAAATATATTCTCATCACTCCTGTCCTACTAACACTCAGCAAATCGTGATTTCCTTAAGCTTGTGACTCCGTAGGTTCGGTAACTCATAGACATGAACGAAACTGTTTGTTCAATGACTAACAGCGGGAACGTGGACGTCCATATTGATCCCTATGAGCACATGAATGATATTCGAGTGAACCTATGGTTATCATTTGATATTCCCTTTTCTTCGCAATACTTCACAAAACCCGGGATGCATCGGTATCCTCCTGAGTCATCACTATGCTCACTATACCAAAATCCTCGTTAGCGGTTTTGTTCTTCTTTCTCGTTGTTGTGTTCCGGCATCCCCCCATAGTCACCTATGTCTGGCCAGACGATGATGGATGCCATCGCACCGAGAGTTCCCTGAGAATATCTCCCCATCATCGAAGGAGAAAATCACACTCTTGAGCTGTCTGTACACTTTTCAAACTTTCCGATGAGCCTGTAAGTTGTCTTTATGATCACCGTGTTACAGGTGACATTTGACCAACCCCAAAGTCCACCGTACGGTAAGAAGTGACTATGATACTCTCATGGTCTGAGGAGCAAAATCACACGTTAACACTCCATGTTATTACAGTTCATTATAGACGATATTATCTCAATTCATAACAAACAAGTTTGGGTCGATTCAATATGATCGTTCTTCCAATGTCATAATCTCAATATTGTTTCAGGACTATCGTTACACTTAACGATATCCTAAGATCTGGAAAACGTGAGCACCAACAACACTTGATCTAGTCTTAGAGGCGAGACTAGGAACCTTTCTTGTATCCGTTTATCATTTCACACATGCATATGAGTTTTCCACCGAATCGCATATTCATGGATCATAGCAGTTATAGCATGGAATATAAACACTTAATTATGAATATGGAAATATAATAATACAATATTATTGCCTCTAGGGCATATTTCCAACAGGATTCACCAGCAGTCTTAACTCGAATAAGAACCCTGAATCTCATATCTTGTAAACACAACAACTTTCATATGGGAGACTAACTAGATTTGGTAACTTAAACACACATGCAAATTTGATGGAATACCAGGGGAATAATTGAGAGATAGGCGAGGACGTCTTGTTTCTTGAAGGGGACGTGACTGTTGAATAAATAAGGGGCGTTATTTGGGGAGGTTCAGCATGTACATGTTCTATGATCCAGGAAATGAACAGAATCTGCATATTGTCATCATGGATTAGTTGAGACCAAAAACATCTTGAGAAAACATACCAGCTTAATCAGAAGAAGATATACTCAAAGATTGCATCAACGATCTACTAATCAATGACTCGTAGATAGAATGTCATGCAGTGTTAATCCTGGGGCACAATAAGAACCCTAATCCTAACCCGAATAAGAACCCAAAGTTTTTTATTCTTGTACTCTCTCCGACCGATCCATACTACCTGTCGCTCCAAGGGATGCATCTGGACGTATTTTAGTGGTAGATCATCCATTTCAGCAAGAAGTAATATGGATCTGAGGGAGTAGTTTAAAAACAACAATGCAAAGATAACTCGTCGATTAGAATGAGATATTTGGGTACTTTTACCATCATAGCAAATGGGGCGTAGCAAAACACCGTCCGTCGTGAGCGGCTCCCTGACCCAACGATTTGTGGCCATAGCTAGCAAGAACCATGGCAGGGAGGGAGAGGGATTTGGAGGCGGAGAGAGAGAGAGAGAGAGGGGGGTAGAGGAGGAGATAGCTCGTTGTATTAGAAGGGATATGATTGGTGTGGAAAAAAGAGGTGGTATTTTGGGAGGGTGGGCATTAGGTGGGCACGCGGGCAGTTCAAAAACGAGTGTAGGGAAGGGAAAATTTGAGGAAACGTTTAGTGGGGGAGGCAAGGATAAATCTAAGCTTTGTTCTGTTCCAGTTTTTCTTTCCTTCATATTATGCAAGAACAACTTTTTGTAAACTCTTCCAGATAAACTTGCATCACTTTCACAAATAGTCGTGACGACTTTCATATGAAAAAAAAACCTCAGTTCATGTGATACCATGTTCCTCGCATATATGTTGGTTCTACTTTGCTTTATAATGTGTTCATGTAGTACCGTGTTCCTCGCTTTAGTCAAGGTGAGACTAACAGGTTTGCAACACACAATCTGTTTGTTTGTGCATGTCACTTCAAGAAAGCACATTCCTCATGTGAGTGTGTCACGGCTGTTTACAAATTCAAGCTCGTGGTGCCGTTTGTCACGATACACTTTGAGGTTATACTTTGCACGGGGCAAGGTGCAACTATTTGAAGGATTAGAGAGAGCATGAATCCAAACACAATTCATACTTCGTAATCATGATTCAAACCACTTAGTGTAGTGATTTTTTTAAATACTATTCATTGTTTACATCACAATATGGACTTTCGGCATGCAAACAAGCTTAGGTTATGCATGGTGTCATATATTGGCCATAGTTGATTGGTCATAAAACTATTTGTATTTGACATTTTGTTTGCTTCTATAATTTTGATCATGGCATTATGTGTTCATGTGGTACTGTGTTCCTCACATATTTAAGGTGAACCCAAGAGGTTTGCAACGCACAATCATTTTGTTCATTTATCATGTGAAGTGTATTGTTTACAAATTCAGGTGCGCATGGCTGGTTGTCACGTCATACTTTGAGATTCTACCACGAGCATGCGAAAAGGTGCCTCCGTAGGTGAATGTTCAAAAAACTATCTGCATTTTGCATTTTATTTTTGCTTATGTCTATTGACGGGTAAATGTTCATGTGTTGGGATGTTCATTGCCTATGTAAGGTGATTCCAGTAGGTTTGCAATGCACATACGTTTCATTCGTGCGAGTATCTTGAATAAAGCATGTTCATCGTGTCAAGTGTCATGTCTGGTTACAAATTAAAGTTCGGGGTGCCAGTTGTCACATCATAATTTGAGGTATCCATTAAAACAAAACAAGTGGGGCGTGCCATATCAAGACCATGCACAACACAGGCACGTTGAGTGTGCAATGTCGCCGCGGTACAAAATATATTGCTCGAACCCACCTAAAAAATTTCTCAAATAGACGTGTGATTCTCGTGTGTCCTGGAACCGCCGGGCGACGTCCAATCTGCTCTGGTCGGTTACCTTTTTTACACGAGAAATTAACGATCGCATTCCTTTTACCACATCCATTTGCATCTTAATCCTCGGCTGTTCCTTGTCGTCCGCCACAAACCCCCACCACCTCCCTACAACCATGGACGACAGAAAACTAACATCGGAGACCCACCACATCACTGCCCATGGCACAACCATACTGAAGGTGGTGTACACGAATGAGCCTAGGACTGTGGAGCAAGTCATCGCCATGTACGAGCAATGGCTCTAGGAGGAGAAGACCAAGTTCGTTGGCCTCGACCTCGTGTACACCCGTTCGAGCAGTTACAGACGACAAGGGGTCGCCGTCGTGCAACTCGCAATGCATGAGCATGTCCTTGTGTACCACTATGTGGTGCCAGGTGTTGGATCAATTCCTACAATCAAAGCGATAACTTTTGCTAGCATGGAGACGAGGGGCGACAAGATCATGCTTTCCCATGCATGGATAATGATTCCAGACGAGCACCATGTCGACATCCAAAAGCAGTTATGTATCAAAGGTGGTGGAGAAAGGGACTCCATGGGTGACCTTTCAGTGGCCATCATCGACTCGTCGTACAAGAACATGAAGAACTCATTCCCTAGGAACAAGCACCAATACTGGGAGTGGAAGCCGCTTTCCCCACTGCACCTCGAGTATGCAGAAAAAGACTGGTACATTAGCTATGAGTTGTACCGTAGGATCCTAATCATTAAGGGTGGACTACATCACCTTCTCCAACAACCATTGAGGGAACAGCTCTGCCCCCCTAAGAAGACAGACAAGGGATCATCGAGCGGATGGAAGCGCTGGAAGGGAAACTAGGGGTGGTGAATTGCTAGATCTTTGGATATCTAAATTCAATTAGTGTGTTAATTTAGATTGGGCGAACATATGTTTTAACTATGATTGCAGTAGGTCAAATATGGCGTGTGTTATTGTATTATACTTATTTACGTAGAACAAGTGGTGCGGTGATGTACAAAGGCATAGTGCTTATGTAAAAATATGTGATTGTATCATTGTTAACTTTCTGCAAATGATTTTTCGTGAATAGCGTGAGCACTTTCAAAAATATTTGCAAGGGCCTTCAAAATATCCATGACCAGCTTTGAGAAATAGTGTGAGCGCTTCCACAATACACCAAGAGCACTTTTAGAGTCTTTGCACACTGAAAAGAAAGCAATGCACTATCACATCTTCGTGTGTTAAAAAAGTAATGCACAGTCACATCTTCGTGTGCCTCCTTGTCTGCCTCATATGAATGGGGCGCCATCAGATCGTGGCTACAGAATGCATGCTTGGTATGCCCGTGGTTCAAACTGCTTTGGCAGCCTTCTAGTTGCCCACCACGATTTAAGCGGTTGCCAAACCTCTTCCTGCATTTTTCTATCGCTAGCACTATGTCTCGCATTGGATCTATCGACAGCTTCAATGGTGACAAGATGGTAATGCTGGGCTTACTAGCCCTATTCGCTTAGGAACACCGTGTCGACCTCCATGGCGGTCGCACCATCTGCACCGTCTACACCAACGAGATCAGCGTCATCAACAGGTGGATACAACTGACCGAGGAGTACATGCTAGCGAATGAACTGGTCTTCGTCGACATAGACATCAAGTACACTCCCTTGCTGCAGAAGCGATAGTTTCCTGTCAAAGAGTAGAAGACAACACTCATCCAGATTTGCGACGGCTGTAGTTGTCTCCTTTACCAGGTATGCCAGTCACCAGGGTGAGCACATCCCTGCGGAAGTTCCTCCTCAAGGACCAGTACATATTCGTAGGTATTTGCATCTGGCATGGCATATGACTGTTGGAGTCCTTGGGCTTAAGGGTCTGTTCCGGATGATGCGGAGAAGCCTTTGGATTCGCTCGGGGAATTTGCCAGATTAATCATTGATGAATTATAACACAAGAAGAAGAAGTTGTTCGATATGGACCATCACAAACGCTGGGCTGAGGAGCTCTGTGATGCACAAATCGCGACGCGTGCATGGATGCGTATGCATTCTTAGCCGTATGGAGATGGATCGACCTCATCGAGTAGAGACAGATCGAAGCAAAAGAGAGGCGAATGATGCGAGCCATTCATGAAAACAACAAGAAGACAGAGATGATGCAAAGCAAACTGGAGAAGGCGTAGTATCAGAGATGTTTTGAATACTTAGTTTTATTATGATTTCTATGTAATTTAAATTCTGCTCAACTTGCCCGATTTATGCTAAAGTTGTGAGTTCCAATGTTCTAAACATTTTTGGTATCATACTATTAAGTCAATTAATGTACCTGTCGGCCCTTAAAAGTGCTATCTTCGTATACTACCTTGTCAAATATTTATCTTTCCTGTTTGCCATGCCCCGAGCGAAACACTAGATGTCAAGGGGTAACAGATGTCCGCGCACGGAGGCAAGAAAGAGGGTCACCGGGTTGCAGGATCGATGGGGGTGACAAGCAATCCCAGTCGCACCGCCGGTAGCGGCGACAGCATCACGGGTGGCGGCGGCGACAACATCAAGGGCGGAGGCGGAGGAGGTGACTTGCCTGGCGAATGGGAGATCACATCGAAGCTGTTGTTTGAAAGGAATAAACCAACACGGCTTAGTCAACTCGACACCCATTTCACTCATGAAACGCGATGCGTTATTTGTTCACTGAACGTATAAGTATGTGTGAATAGGACAGTGAAATCCTTCCTGTGTTAAACCATAGTATTCCGATGTCCATGCAAAGTCCTCAGTTCAGCGGCATATAGAATACAAAGGCATGCGGGCACCTGTGTAGCCCAGTCCGTAGATTCTACATGGATGGATTTGATTTCGGACGTAGGTTTCTAGTCTACCCAAAAGAGGTTTGAAATAAGACAAAATTGTTTTCTATGTGATGTGTTCATTAGTTACATCCACGATTTAACTCCATTTTTTCCTGTACTAGGGGTATGACATGTGTGGATATTTGAAGTGGATGGACGAAGAATGGAAGCAGAGAGCAAGGAATGTAATCCACTAGCTCGGTGGTGAAAATTTGGTGCTACAAAAATCTCATATGGAGAAGGACAAGCAGATAGCTTGCATGAAAGAAGAGATGAAGGTGGCAAACGTCTACGTGAATCATGCCATTAAAGTAGGGATAGAAGGGATTTAGCTGCACTTTCAGTCATAGGTTGATGTGTACTTATGTATGCTCTCCTGCAGTTGTTCGTCGGGTGAATTATGTAAAATGATCTGATTACTATCTGAACTTTTTGTAAACCCTTTTAGAAATAGAATAGATATATTTCAGAAATAGTTTAAAGAACTTTCATAAATATATGATTGCAAATTCATGATATTCAACACCAGTCTCCCCTAATACGACATTATGTCAGCATCTTCAACAGCCAAGCAACATGCTAGTAACACAGACTTTAATCAAGATCACTACCCATCTCATCTAGAACTATTTCCAGTCGTCCGGGCTATGTGACATGGGCCGGACTGGTGGGCTGTGAAGATACAAGATAGAAGACTCCCCCGTGTCGAGATGAGACTCTCCTCGGCGTGGAAGGAAAGCTTGGCATTCGGATATGAAGATTCCTTTCTCTATAAACCGACTCTGTACAACCCTAGGCCCCTCCGGTGTCTTATAAACCGGAGGGTTTAGTCCGTAGGGGGATCATAATCATAATCATACATGCTAGACATCTAGGGTTTAGCCATTACGATCTCGAGGTGGATCAACTCTTGTAACCCCTATACTCATCAAAGTCAATCAAGCAGGAAGTAGGGTATTACCTCCATTAAGAGGGCCTGAACCTGGGTAAACATCATGTCCCCTGCCTCCTGTTACCTTCGATCCTTAGACGCATAGTTCGGGACCCCCTACCCGAGATCTGTCGGTTTTGACACCGACATTGGTGCTTTCATTAAGAGTTCCTCTGTGCTGTCGATAGAAGGTTCGATGACTATTTCGATCATCTACAATGATGCTGTTTCGGGGGAGGCTTTCCTCCCCGGGCAAATTTTCGTATTCAGCGGCTTCGCACTACGTGCCAATTCGATCGACCACCTTGAGCAGACCGACAGCTACGCCCCTGGTCATCAGATCAGTTTCGGGAACTTAAACTATGTCACCAATATCTAAGGAGACTTGATCTTCGAAGGATTCGCGGCCCCAACCGCCGCTCCGGCAATAGATCCGGAGCACACTACCAAGTCCGAGGACGGGAGTTTAGAGCCCGCCGGACTGTCTACGGTTATGGAACTTACTACCGGAGATCCGGAGGGAACGGCGTCATCGGCTAACCCGAAGACAAACCGAGCTCCCCCTGTCGCTAAAGTGCCGGACTCTCCCTCAGACCCTAGATCCAAACTCTCGAGGTCCATGACAAGCGGGCGCGTCCAGGAGGCTCTCACCCCGGCCGGCCCGACGGACTCTCGCTTCACTGTCCAAACCTCGCTCATAAACGAGGCTCTGGACTTAATGCGATCCCTCGCCATTATAGAGGAATCGTTTCCAAATTATGCCCAGCCCGGACTAGGGGCTGAGAGCGGGGAATTTTACGTCCCACCCACCACCCACTTCATAGCCACTGTCGAAGATCTAACCGACATGCTGGATTATGCCTCCGAAGACATCGACGGTATGGACGACGATGCCGGAGACGAACAAGGCCAAGACCCTCCGTTTACCGGACGATGGACGACCACCTCCACATACGACGTGTACATGGTGGACACACCCAAAGAGGAGGGCGACGACGACAAGGAGGATCCGGTTGAGGACAAGCCTGCTGAAGCACCTCCGAAGCGTCGACGTCAGCGGCGCCGCCCAAAGTCGCGTCGCGACAAAGACAGCAATACCGGCACCGGAGACAATAATACGCCAGAGAATGCCGAAGACCCCGAAGCCCCTGTCGAGCCAACGTCCAAACAGGACGATTAGGAGGATGGGCAAGTGAACCCCGACAACCCTGTCGGTCACGAGGACTCGGAGGATAGTAACTATCTACTGATCTCCGAAGAGGATGTGAGCCTCGGCGACGAAGACTTCATCGTGCCGGAGGAACCCCTCGAACAAGAGCGCTTTAAGCGCCGGCTAATCGCCACTGCAAGAAGCCTGAAAAAGAAGAGCAGCAGCTTCAAGATGATCAGGATTTACTCAACAACAGATGGACTAATGTCCTCGCAGCCGAGGAATACGGCCTCGCACGCCAAACTAAGAGTTACCCGAAGCGCAAGCTACTACCACAATTGGACGACGAGGCCCTTGAGCCAATACCACCAAAGCACAAAACTGCTGATGAGCCCAACCGACCACCACATGGACGGGACAGACCGGCTACTCACGCCGAACACCAGCCCGTCGTCGAGGCAAGGAGGCAACGGCCCCGGGCTATACCTATGACCTATGCAAGGACCTGGACAATAGAATCGGTCAGACAAGATCAATCTATGGATTGAGGGGGCGCGCTCCAACGTGAGAGGACGGCCATCAGACCTAGCATGACAGGCACAACCTCACCCGGGCCTAAAACCGTATACGACCTCCGTCCGAACTACGCCGCGACATCGCCCGGTACAGAGGCGCCGCACACCCCCTATGCTTCACCGACGAAGTAATGGAACATCAGTTCCTAGAAGGGTTTTAACCCGTCAATATTGAATCGTACGATGGTACAACGGATCCCGCAGTCTGGATTGAAGATTTTCTTCTCCACATTCACATGGCTCGCGACGACGATCTACATACCATCAAATATCTCCCCCTAAAACTTAAGGGACCAGCACGACACTGGTTAAACAGCCTCCCAGAAAACTCTATTGGCAGTTGGGAAGATTTGGAAGATGCCTTTAGAGACAACTTCCAAGGTACATATGTACGGCCCCCAGACGCCGATGACCGTAGTCACATAGTCCAGCAACCCGGAGAATCAGCCCGGAAACTCTGGACCAGGTTCTTAATTAAAAAGAACCAAATTGTGGACTATCCGGACACCGAAGTGTTGGGGAACGTAGTAATAATTCAAAATTTTCCTACGTGTCACCAAGATCAATCAAGGAGATGCTAGCAACGAGAGAGAGGGAGTGCATCTTCATACCCTTGAAGATCGCTAAGCGGAAGCGTTACAAGAACGCGGTTGATGGAGTCGTACTCGCGGCGATTCAAATCGCGGAAGATCCGATCTAGCGCCGAACGGACAGCGCCTCCGCATTCAACACACATACAACCCGGGGACATCTCCTCCTTCTTGATCCAGCAAGGGGAGAGGTGAAGTTGAGGGAAAGCTCCGGCAGCACGACGGCGTGGTGGTGGTGGAGCTCATGGTTCTCCGGCAGGGCTTCGCTAAGCACTATGGAGGAGGAGGAGGTGTTGGAGGAGGAGAGGGCTGCGCCAGGGGAAGGGGTGCGGCTGCCCTCTCTCTCCCTCACTATATATAGGGGAAGGGGGGAGGAGGAGGCGCCCTAGGGGAGGGGCGGAGGCCACAGGGGAAACCCTAGATGGGTTTGGGCGCCCCCACCCCTAGGAAACTTGCCCCCCAAGTCGGGAGGGGTGGCTGCCCTAGGGGAGGCGCCCCCACCTCTCCACGTTACGTGAGATGGGGTGGGAGGGGCGCACAGCCCCTTAGTGGGCTGATGTGCCTCCTCCCCTTGGCCCATAAGGCCCCCAATGCTTGTCGGGGCCTCCGAAATCCCTTTCGGACACGTTGGTCGTCACCCGGTACCCCCGGAACAATACGGACTCCAATACCCTTTGTCCAATATATCGATCTTCACCTCCGGACCATTCCGGAGTTCCTCGTCACGTCCGGGATCTCATCCGGGACTCTGAACAACCTTCGGTTACCACATACTATTTCCCATAACAACTCTAGCGTCACCGAACCTTAAGTGTGTAGACCCTACGGGTTCGGGAACCATGCAGACATGACCGAGACGTTCTCCGGCCAATAACCAACAGCGGGATCTGGATACCCATGTTGGCTCCCACATGTTCCACGATGATCTCATCGGATGAACCACGATGTCGGGGATTCAATCAATCCCGTATTCAATTCCCTTTGTCTATCGGTATGTTACTTGCCCGAGATTCGATCGTCGGTATCCCCATACCTCGTTCAATCTCGTTACCGGCAAGTCTCTTTACTCGTTCCGTAACGCATGATCCCGTGGCTAACTCCTTAGTCACATTGAGCTCATTATGATGATGCATTACCGAGTGGGCCTTGAGGGAGTCCTGGATTAGGGGGTCCTCGGACAGCCAGACTATATACTTTAGCCGGACTATTGGACTATGAAGATACAAGATTGAAGACTTCGTCCCGTGTCCGGATGGGACTCTCCTTGGCGTGGAAGGCAAGCTTGGCAATACGGATATGTAGAACTCCTTCCTTGTAACCGACTCTGTGTAACCCTAGCCCCCTCCGGTATCTATATAAACCGGAGGGTTTAGTCCGTAGGACAACAACAATCATACCATAGGCTAGCTTCTGGGGGTTTAGCCTCTACGATCTCGTGGTAGATCAACTCTTGTAATACTCATATCATCAAGCTCAATCAAGCAGGAAGTAGGGTATTACCTCCATCGAGAGGGCCCGAACCTGGGTAAACATCGTGTCCCCCGCCTCCTGTTACCATCCGCCTTAGACGCACAGTTCGGGACCCCCTACCCGAGATCCGCCGGTTTTGACACCGACATTGGTGCTTTCATTGAGAGTTCCACTGTGCCGTCATCATAAGGCTGGATGGCTCGTCTCGTTGTCAAGGACAACATCACCTCTGGGGGAGCCCTGGCTATAGGCCAAACTCTCCGACTAGGCGGCTTTGTCATGATCGCCCGTTCGGCCGCTGCGCCGATGATGACTTCTCGGGTCATCAAAAACAGTCTCCACGTCGGCTCGGAATTCGCCGAGCAGATGGACCCAATGGAGCTCTCTTCTTTGAACGAGCTCTTGGATCGCATCGCCGCCTTGGGAGTCGCTATGGACTATGATCGGATCGGGCTTAAACCCGACCAAAGGGAGATTAACTCTCCGCCGGTCACCCATCAGATAGCGGTGGTGGAGGAGCAACGCAGTGATTCTTCCTCTATCTTGAGGACAAGCTATGTCCGGATTCCCGAGCTCTCTAAGCCGGATACCCATCTACGGGAGGACATGGCCCAAGCTCTGAACCTAGAATCAAACAGCGGGCCAGACCTATTGGGCAACAAACCGGAGCCCGAACTTTCAAGATCGGAAACTCAGCCGCTCCTGGGTCTCAGATCGGGTCAGGGTTCGGACCTAAATCTACCCACCCACCCAGATATAAGTAATCTTTCCTACATTAGACAAGAGACCCAAGAGACAGTACATCACTATTGGGCCAGATTCCTCCTTGTAATGAGTAAGGTCAAGGACTGTCGCGAGGAAGACGCAATTTCATTCTTTTGCAAAAATTGCATGGACAAGGGAATCCTCAACGCCATAAGTCGCCATGACATAGCACACTTCGCTGACTTGGCGGCCATAGTACAGAAGTACTGTCGGGGATATACCCCGCGGTATGACCCGGTCGGGAGTACGACCTGGCCGGACTTGACGCTTCATCGTAACCCGCCGGAAGATTGGCAACTCATGAGCCTGGCGACTTAATGATGGCCCTGACGGCGGGTCAGACGGATGACAAGGGCCCAAGGCCCAGTAGGCTGGGACGTGTTATTATGGGCCGGCTTAAGAGGGAAGGCATGAGGAATATTTCCTTTACGAGGAAGCAAGACCCGTACTTGTATCCGACTTGTAATAGAGAATAAGTTAGTTCTAATCCTACTAGGACTCTACATGTAAAGCTGCCTCTCCAACTTATATAAGGAGGGGCAGGGCACCCCAAAGAGGGACAAGTAACAAGAAACAATCTTTAGGGCTAGACACAAAGGGCCGGCCGAGCCGGCGATATACTCATGATCATAATGAGACCTAGCCTCAAACAGCATGTAGGGTTATTACCGGATGATGTTTCCCGGGGTCCGAAGCTGTCTAAATCTTTGTCTTGCGTGTTGTGTCTCTCGATTCCGATCAACCCCTTTAAGCTACCGCATAGATGCGCTGGCCTCGCGACTAAGTCCTCACACTAAGGACATCTGCCGTGACAAAACCACGACAAGTACTGTGCGATGGAAAGCGCCTGGAAAACCCAAACAAAATTCTGGGACCCTCCGGCTCTCACTAAACCCCCGTCTGAATTAAAAGGGTGTACTCTCATAAGTCACCTGATCCAATCACAAAGAAACAAAAGCCCACTACAGGTCGTGGAACCGTATTGGAGGGATGGCTCAACGGGCCATGCAAAATTCACAGTACAACGGATACCATACCAACACACAGCCTTAGAGCATGTTGGGTACTCCGGCAGGTGGCCAAGAGCGGCGAGGATATCCTCATCAACAATACCGCAGAGCACCATCCCGTGGAGAACAACAATACAGTATTGACAGTCTTCGAGACATTCGCCTCAAACAATAGGCGTAAGCGAGCACTCCGCAGCCTCGCCGAAGTCTGCTACGTGGCAACAATAAATCCATGGAGCGATACAGCTATCACCTTCAATGCCAGTGACGAACCTAAATTCCGAACAGCCCGAGCACCAGCCGCCTTGGTCCTTAGTCCAATTGTGGACGGCTTCCGGCTTACTAAAGTGCTCATGGACGGCGGCGGCGGATTAAACCTCATCTATGAGGAGACTCTTTGAAAAATGGAAATAGACAAAAGCCGCATTGAGCAAAGCAGCACGACCTTCAGAGGAATCATCCCTAGTCGGGAGGCACGATGTGCTGGGAAAATCACACTAGATGTGGTATTCGGCACGCCGGAGAATTATAGGTCCGAAGAAATCACATTCCAAGTGGCCCCGTTCAATAGCGGATACCACGCCCTTCTAGGGCGGGAGGCATTCACGATCTTCCAAGCTATACCCCATTACGGGTACATGAAGCTCAAAATGCCCGGGCCCAATGGAATCATCACTCTAGCTAGTGATCCGGACATAGCACTCTGCGCCGAAAACAAAACAGCCGCATTGGCCCTCGAGGCGTTATCCGAAGCCCTCGCGGCCGAGGAATTAACTGCGCTGCACTCCACAGTGGACAGAGACGACGTGATACTCGACAAAAGATCCAAGTCCACCTCTTTTAAACCAGCGATGATATAGTCAAATTCCAAGTCCTCCCAACGGACCCTACAAAAACAGCATCCATCGGGGCACAGTTAAACCCCACAGTAGACGCCGCGCTATGGGAGTTCTTGCACACGGATTGGGATATCTTCGCCTGGCATCCTTCAGACATGCCAGGAATCCCACGCAGGCTGGCCGAGCATAGCCTTAACATCCTAAAGGGATTCAAGCCGGTCAAGCAAACTCTTCGACGTTTCTCCGAGCCTAAGCGACAAGCCACGGGAGAGGAGCTAGCCAAGTTACTGGAGGCCAGATTCATTCAAGAAATAAAACATCCGGACTGGCTAGCAAACCTGGTGATGGTACCAAAGAAGGACAAATCCTAGCGCCTATGCGTCGACTTCAAGGACCTTAACAAGGCTTGCCCAAAGGACCCCTTCCCCCTCCCTCGCATCGATCAAATTATTGACGCTACCGCAGGACACGACTCATTGTGTTTCCTCGACGCATACTCCGGATACCATCAAATTAAGATGGCGGAGTCTGATCAAGCCGCAACGGCATTTATCACTCCATACGGCCCCTTTTGTTTTAACACCATGCCTTTCGGGCTCAAAAACGCCGGTGCAACTTATCAACGCATGATTCAGACATGTTGGAGACACAGATCGGCAAAACAGTGGAGGCATACGTAGACGATGTGGTCATTAAAACCAGACACGTCGAATCCTTAATAGACGACTTGAGGCTCACGTTCGACAATCTCCGAACATACGACATTAAGCTCAATCCAGAAAAATGCGTCTTCGGCATGCCCGCCAGAAAGCTCTGATGCTTCATCGTCTCCAACAGAGGAATCGAAGCAAATCCGGCTAAAATCCGAGCTCTGTCATAGTTGGCCATCCCAACAGACCTCAAGCAAATCCAGAAGCTAACTGGATGCGTGGCTGCCTTAAGCCGCTTCATCTCTCGATTAGGAGAAAAGGCACTACCTCTTTATCGCCTTCTTTGACGCACCCAACACTTCGAGTGGACGGATGCGGCCACGGCCGGACTAGAAGAAATAAAAGCTGTTTTGGCCACAAACCCAATCTTGGCCGCGCCAAATGTCGGCGAACCAATGCGGTTATATATAGCGGCAACACACCAAGTTGTAAGCGCAGTGCTTGTCGTCGAACGAGAGACGAACGGACATAAGTTCCCGCTTCAAAAGCCGGTATACTACGTATCCACTGTCCTCACTCCATGCAAATCACGGTACCCACATTATCAAAAGATAGCATACGCGGTCTTCATGGCATCCCGGAAACTACGACACTACTTTCAAGAGTGTTCAATTACGGTGGCCTCTGAAGTACCACTCAATGACATTATAAACAACCGCGAGGCCACAGGCCGGATTGCTAAATGGGCTATCGAGCTCCTCCCGTTCGACTAAATATACAAACCGCGGCGAGCCATTAAGTCACAAGTTCTGGCTGATTTCGTCGCCAAATGGACAGAAGCCGAACTCCCTAAAGAGTACGGCGCGTACTCCAATTGGATTATGCACTTCGACGGCTCTAAAATGCTGGCGGGTCTGGGGGCTGGCGTCGTCCTGACATCCCCCACCGGAGATACAGTCCAATACGTACTCCAAATACTATACACAGACTCCAACAACGCAGCAGAATATGAGGCCCTATTACATGGCCTCCGGATGGCAGTCTCCATGGGCATTCAACGCCTGGAGGTGCGTGGGGACTCGAACCTCGCAATATCTCAAATAAATGGAGACTTCGACGCCAAGGATCCAAAAATGGCGGCTTATCGCAATGCCGTCCTCAGAATGCCAGCTTGGTTCGAGGGGCTTGAATTCCACCATGTGGTCCGGGAAAACAATCAGGCGGCGGATATCCTCGCCCGCATCGGTGCTAAGCGCGATCCTCTCCCACCTAATATCTTCTTGGAAAGGCTGTTTAAGCCATCCGTGGTATGGGAAGGAGAGACCGGTAACAATAGTCCGGACCCGGCCACAACACCAGATACCGAACACTCTGACATAATCGGAGGCTCTGCCACCGAAATAACACCTTCCGCCCACGTGATAATGGCTGTCATCGCCCCGTGGACAGAACCATTCCTGGCCTACCTAACTAGGCAGGAACTACCCGAGGACCCAAACGAGGCGCGCTGCATTGTGCGGCGTTCTAAAGCCTACAAGGTCCACGAGGGAGAGCTTTATAAGAAAAGCACCACCGGAGTCCTCCAAAGGTGTATCTCCGAAGAGGAAGGGCCACCACGCCGCAGCTCGGGCCCTTGTAAGCAAGGCCTTCCATACAGGTTTCTACTGGCCAACGGCACGAGCAGACGCACATGACCTCATTCAACGTTGCGTCGGTTGCCAGCTTTTTGCAAACCAAAGCCATATGCCACCTACCGCTCTCAAAACAATCCCCATTACTTGGCCCTTTGCGGTGTGGGGGCTTGATATGGTCGGACCCCTCAAAGGGGGAAGCCATAAGAAAAAATACTTATTGGTCATGGTGGATAAATTCACCAAATGGATAGAAGCCAAACTAGTAAAAAGGGCGGAATCCGGACCAGTGATAGACTTTATATCCGGGGTTGTACACCGTTATGGCGTTCCCCACAGCATCATCACCGATAATGGCTCGAACTTTACAGCTGACGAGGTAAAACTTTGGTGCAGCAACATGGGCATCAAGCTCGATTATGCTTCCGTCTATCCCCGCAAACTAACGGTCAAGTCGAGCGAGCAAATGGTCATTAAACCCAGATTAGTGCGATCCTTGAAGGAATCCGATACGCACTAGGTAGAGGAGCTCGACTCTGTACTATGGGGGCTGTGGACCACGCCAAATCGCACTACCGGATACACACCGTTTTTTATGGTGTACGGCGCAGAGGCGGTACTGCCCTGCGACATAATTCATGACTCACCTCGAGTGCGCATGTATGAAGAGAAAGAAGCCGAGCTTGATCGGCAGGACATTTTGGACGCCCTGGAGGAGGAGCGTGACGTGGCAAAAGCCCGTTCCACATTCTATCAGCAACAGGCTCGAAGGTACCAAAGCAGAGAAGTACGGGCCAAAACATATAACGTTGGCGAACTCGTTCTACGCCTACCGGAGAAGAAAAAGAACAAGCTCAAGCCCAAATGGGAAGGTCTCTTCATTATTGACCAAGTTCTGACCGGTGGAGCGTACCGTCTGCGGGATGCATCGGACAATCGACTCGAGCCAAATCCATGGAACGCGGCCAGACTTCGAAGATTCTACGCCTAGTGTCGGACTCTGTGTTCGTCTCCTTACCTCTGTCAATTTTATATATATTCGTTACCTGTCTTTTCTTTCTTTTTTCTCCTTTTTTCTTCAAGGCCTTAAAAGGCTAAAAATGTGTCCTGATTACACAATCTTGACGCGCTAGCCGTGCTCATGATACATGGGGGCTTCTTATACAGAAGCTTAATATAGCTACGTTCTGGGCTCTAGGCCCCACACATGTGTTACTTTTCACATGTACCTTTTTTCGCCATTATATGCATCGATATGACTTAAGTTTTGGCCAAGCTGGGTTGCCTGGCTCTTGTGTTTATGCCCTACGTTCCCGTTAATTCGGCTAGGGCATAAGGGGAGCACCTCTGCGATTGTTACTGCCGGGTCAGCCGGATGTGTACCTCAGACTGGGTGAAGCCGAAAGCTAGCGTTCTTAAGGGAATACTCAGTCAGTGAACAAAAGACAATTTCTATTTATTGTACCACATGCCCCAGATGTTTATATCCTGTGTCTCTTTTCGCAGTCCGGACATGCACATTAATGCATGCGTACCCAGGGAAAGGAACCCTTAATAGAACTATTCTCCCTGGAAGATGTTTCTTACTATCCATGTAATATAACATAACTAGTTGGGTACTTGTCTGTTCAAGCATTTATGACCCCTACACCTGGTTTCCATGCATATCCCGGTTTTTTACATAACTGAGCGGGTATTCGGATACACTCCGGACTGTTGGGTCCGGAGGTTGAAGCGAAAGGGTCCGCCATGACAAATGATTTACAATCCGGCTAGGGACAATATATGTCACTTGAAGTACACAGTCACTTAGATTGACTAAACTCTTCTTCTATACCATCCAATAGACTGTCTAGCCTACAGTCCTGTTGAGAATACTTTGCGACTAATTCTACTTGGTCATAAACCAAACTGACGGGGATCTCTTTCCCATCAGGCCCCACAGGTCCAACCTCGGCCATGTGGTTCGGGTTAGCCTTGGTATATCGCACTTCACCATGGCCCAGGCTTCCCTTGCACCTTGTCGGCAGGCTGATATCTTCCATAATCGGAAACGACGCCGCACTCCCTTGAGCTTTTCTGCAAGCTCTCTCATGCCTCCGGGCAGGGAGGCGGATGGCCACATGGCTTGTGCGATGCCCTGCATCACCTGCCGTACTTGTTCGTGCAGTTGTGAGAGCTCTGGCAGAAGATCGCCTGTAGACCCGGGCATCTCCTCTGCGGGACGACCTGTCAGCATACCTACAGATATAATTCTGTCAACAGGTTTCTTCGCCGAACTCTTTAAAAAGTTCATTCAAGCACTTACTGAAAATGCCGCGTCGAAGCCTCTTATTCTCCTTTACGGAGTCGGCAAGCTGGGCTCGAACATCCTTAAGTTCAACGCCCAGCTGGGTATTGGCGTCTTGGAGATCATTTTTCTCCTGCCTAACCCGCGTAAGCATGCGCTCGCCAGCATTTAGCTGTCGGTTAGCACGTTGCTCATCCCATGGCACAGCCTCCAGATTCACTCCGGAGACATCTGCAGCATCTATTGTTAGATTTGCATGCATGCCGCATACTACCTGGTACATGACATTCTTTGCAATGGAAGCAAGTGTTACCTGAGGGGGCCTTCTCGGACTCCTTCACTGCGGCAACTGCGGCCTGAAGCTGGGCTTTACATTCCTCCAGCTCTTGAGACAACTGGGCATTCTTCTCCGTAAGAACCTATGCAAACAATGATCCTTAAATCAGTTGTGCCAACTGTTTCAAGTCTCAGGGGCTACTGATATACATAATTATTAGATTTTCTTACCCGTATATCCTTTACATACTGGTCCGTGGCTCTGGCAAGACCATTTTGAGCAGCTCGGATGTACGCGTCTCCTGAGTTGAAGGCATCGAACGCCTCCTGGGAGAAACAAGCGTCACGGAGTACGGCCCGGCGACGCCTGTGATTCATGGCGCTCTCCACTTTGGAATTTGTAGCGGATAGCCTATCCGCATCCTCTGTAGGAGGAACATCCGGTGTTGGCCCCATGTTAGCGTCCGCCTCTAAATCCGGCTCTGGAGCCCGACTGGTGGAGGCGTGACCGGCGACCTCTCCGGATATAGTCCGGCGAGCGTTTTTCCTACTAGGAAACATGGGTGTTGTTATATTTTAAAAGACGACCACCACAGAGCGGGGTTCTCTTTCATACCTCTACGACGGCGTCTCAGTCCTGACCGCCTTCCTTTTAAGCCTACCCGGCTTTGGTGCTCCTTGTTGGTGAGTCACTACGGGTTCGGCATGGCGTCCCGAGGGCCTTCCCTGTAAAGCACCACATGTGTGCGATAGGTGAGGTGCAGAAAAAGGGATCCTTCTTGGAAGTTAGGACTCTGGTTTTACTTACACGCGATGCAGGGAGTAGTCCCGGATAATTGGCTATGATGGCCACCTTGGCACCGTCGCGGCTTAATTGATAGAACTTCCCGTCAATAAGCTCCACAAATGTGTCCGGATCTTCTTCGAGTCCGAGGTCGAGGGCCCGGTCGGGGTCCTCCGGTTGTGGAGGCAGGCTGTGGACCTCCCTTATGGCTTTTCACAGTTCCTAATATGCAATGGCAAGGTAAATACTTATGACGAAGAATGCGGGAAGGTTGGGAGTAAAAAGTAGCAGCTCACCCAGCTTGAAGGGTTGTACATGGAGAATCCATCCCGTGGCTTGATGCGGATGAACTCCTCTTCTTCTCCTTTGTACAAATTGGACAGAATTTTTGCTAAAGCAGCAACTGAGTCCGGTCCCTTATGTGACACCCAAAAATTTTTATTTGGCTTTTTCAAACCTTTATTTGATTTGAGGGATGTTATTTAAAAATTTTCTGAAGAGCTCTCCCTCTCAAAGTACTTTCTTTTATGAAAAAAATGTTTTGTTTGGATTCACCCAAGACTTGATTTTGGTCTTGGAGGTTTTTCCTTCTTATGTGGACTCAAAACCAAATGCTTTTCACTTGGGAGATTTCTTTTGAAAAATCTTTTAAATAGCCCTATGGCATTTGGAGTGATCTTCTCCCCCTTTTTCAAAACCTCTTCTTGCCATGACCTAAGTGGAAATCCCCCCCATAAGCCTTTCCCCATCTTTGTGCCAAGTTATACTTCAAATCCAGCAAGTTGAGCCTC
The DNA here is from genome assembly GCF_018294505.1 of Triticum aestivum. NCBI lineage: Eukaryota > Viridiplantae > Streptophyta > Magnoliopsida > Poales > Poaceae > Triticum > Triticum aestivum. The sequence goes on from NC_057802.1 coordinate 542,672,370, forward strand.
CCCATATTCTTCCTTCCATTTATTTCTTCTCAAAAATAATTTCTGCCTTCTATTTTGACCCTTGGAGGTTTTCAAAGGAACTACCATTTCTACTTTGAGTTTTGCCTCCAAACCAATTTCCCTGGCTAGTCCTTAGAGCCCTCAACCAAGATCCATGAAGATCCACTGGTCTCCAGTCCAAATATTTCAAATTGTGCTTGCTGCAAGTTTGGACCATATTTGCCAAATTTGATGAAATTCATTTGAATTCTCCTCCTAAAAATCTGAGAAAATTCAGGTAGCCTCTGGGTACATTGAGAGGTCACCTCACCAAGTCCCAGCTCCAGAAATTTTTTCCTTCATTCCAAATCATTTCGTCGAGCACTTGAAGGGCACTGTTTCTGTCAATTTTCAGAAATTCAGAGTTACAGTTTCAGTAAACCACTGTCGTTTTCTTCAGAGCTCGTTCTCGATCTCGCCAGTACCACGGTGGCGCCTTGTTCCCTATTCTCTCCTTCTTATCCCTGCGCCGCACGATCTCCTGGAGGTTTGCGGGTGTCGGCGACGAGCAGGGGGAGCTGCGCCACCTGTGAGCGATGGCAGCAGCGGCTTTGCGGCTGCCAGAGAGAGGCGCAGCATGGACGGCGCCGCCCAGCGCCGCCCAAGCCACCCGAGGCCGCCGCGTGGCCATCCACTCACCCGTGCACGCTGCCATCCTTCATCGTGAACTGCTAGGCGCGGAGCGCGCTCTCTGCCGCCGCCGTGCCCGTACGGCCGCCCCGTCGAGGATCGGCGCATTACGCCTAGCCCGACCGAGGCTTAGCGGTGGAACGGCACCAGTGATCCTCCCTGATGGTGCCTAGCCCCCTAAACCCCCTGCCCAACCTCTGCCTCGCCGTAATCGCTCGCCGGAGATATCCCGTTCACGGCCACCCCCTCGGATCGCCTATAAAAGGAGGCCCCGAGCTCAAACTCGAACCCACACCACCTCTGCACTCCACCAATAGCACGCCAAGCCACTGGAAGAGCCCCGAGAGAGCCTTCTTCCCCAACTCCGGCCGCCTCAACCCGCCACGGGATCTAGCTCGATTCACCCCCGTGCGTGCACCTCTACCTCTCAGCTCTTGCCAGTAGCTTCCTAGTACATCCACTCTCCTGACCCGCGCTTCAATTTGGAGTTTGCAGCACCCACCGGAGTTCTCCACCATCGCCCGAACCACCGTCCGCCGGAGAAAGTGTCGCCGTCGACGTGGTGCTCTCCGACGGCCAAGTCCACCACCCACCGACGCGGAAGAACCACCTGAACCTCTTGGTACCCTCCGATCTCTCTGCCTCGCCGTGGTTCAACGCCGGCGACCACCGCCGCCTTCGGGCGCCGGTGAGCTCCGCTGGAGTTTTTAAACCTGACGTGTGGACCCCCCCGTCAGCCTCTCTTCTGTTTCCCTCTCGAACCGTTTTCTGATGGCGCCTTCGGGCAGAATGCGTTTTCTCTTTGGGCTGGCGCATTTCTTTCCGAACCGGTTTCTGTTTTCTCAGTTAAGTCCCTGGATCTTTTCTGTTTCATCACAGATTAGTCCCTGGACTAAAACCCTTATATCTTTTTAATAAAAGATGATTTTGATTGATTCTTTTTCTGTCAGTCTTATATTTTTGTCTAGTTTTTTATAGTATTTATTTGGAAATTTTTTGGAACAAATTTTATGCACGCGATGATTTTCACGTTAGTGTACGTTTTCGCTATACCGTAGGTTCCGGAGGAGGTGACGGAGCCGCGAACTTCGCCGAGCTAGACTCCGACTTCTCCGAACCAGGCAAGCATGTTTGAACCTTCGATATGATAGGTGTTTTGCATGTTTGCTTGAATGGTTTGTGCATGGCATATGAGCATCGGTGAGTATCTCGTTGCATGTAAGGCAACTATCCGTGTGTTCCGAAGTTACCGTGATCTTTGATGAGAGATGACCTGATTATGTGGTGACATGAAAGGTAGTGAGATGGTATTGTTGTAGCATGCCAGTCTTCATCATCTGATAAACTCCGACGTTAACGTGGACTGAGCCACGTTACTGTTCTTCCCCTTTCGTGCTGCCACATGTTTTCTGCAAAGAATACGGTTTAGTAAGTTGTTAACCTCTTTCCGTGTACACACCAAATAGAGGGGCCGGGATGAGGGTTCCATGGCCCTGGATTAAAGCCAGTCATCCAGTCAGGGGGCATGGGTGTTTCTGGTTGGGACCGAGAGGGGGGCACCCCTTAGAGCGCGCGTATATAAATTTGATCCCATGCTACGCGAGGTTGTAGCCTCCCCGTCTCAAGGTTTTTCTTGAACGTTGCTGAGGGTGATTCCTGGCATCGGAATGTTGAATGGGTGTGTACTGGTTAGATGTGTTTCTCCTAAAACACCGTAAACGGAACTAGTCCCTTGTGACTACTGAAATCCGTTGGCTGTGGTTAAATAGTACAAACTCTGCAGAGTCAAATCCTTCCGAGTCATCGTATCCATGGTCAAGGACCGTGGCCAGTGTATCCATATCTATGTCAATCCTCGTGGTGAATCCCCGGTGAACAAGCTTGAGTGGTAAACTTGGTTGAACGTTATTCCTGTGGATGGACTAACCCTGTTGTTTATCTCATACCTGATTATTCCCTTGAAATGATTTAAATTCTTGAGCTACTGAGATATTAAGTTATGAAATATAAGCCCTTTATGTGATGTCGCTCAGACGTCCGACTGTGGCACTCTTGTTATTTACTTTTGATATAAGCCCTTTATGTGATGTCGCTCAGACGTCCAACTGTGGCACGCACTGTCTATTATATTCTATTATAAGCCCTTTATGTGGTGTCGCCTTGACGCCCGACTGCGGCATTGTTATTTCTTTTATATCCTTTCGAGGAGTCATTCACACACTCGATTGGCCTTCAGTATTACTTTGGGATTTCGGGAGGACTACCGCCCGACTTCCCTTTTATTTCCCATGCATTGCCATCTCGTTGTATGAGTACGTTCTATTAATCTGTTCATATGCATCATGTTTACATTTGTTATATCTTATGTCCGAACTGTCTTGCGAGTACTTTCATAGTACTCACCTGGCTTGTTGATTTGGCCAGATGTTGACGAAGGCGATCTCATGGATGAAGAGTTTGATAGTGAGTCCGACGCCTAGAGGAATCCCAGTCAGTCCCGTGCGATCCTGGATATTGGTCACTTGTATCATATACGCTTCCGCCACCCACAATAAGTATCCTCGAGCCTCACTCCGACGCTCGAAGAGTTGTCAGATTCAGGAGTCATGTCACCCACTCCACTGTGGTATACCCACCACCGTTGTTTCTTTGCGAGTCAGTAGTATGCCACCCTATCCGCCTTTATGTATTATTGGCGAGCTTGTAATAAATTGTTGAGCAGTCTCCGCTCAGTCTTGTATTATATTTAGTATTCCTGGTTTTTCTTCTGTGATCAATACATTGTCTACCAGTGAGGAGGAATTCTTCTCCACTGGTCCGTAAAAGGGATCAGTTTCTCAATAAATATTTTTATTGAAAAGCCGGTCGTGACACCTTACGACCGCAGCGGGTGGCATCGTCTTCTCCGTTGAAATGCCACATGGGTTGCCCCCGATATTGAAGTGGCTGCACCCCCCGCATTATACATATTGACATAACCTCGATTACTGTCAATCCTGACTGGGCCAGCGTCTGTATCCGACCCATCAGGTAAAGGACTTCCCCGTTATCTTCCTCCTAAGGGCTCCGAGGGCGCCAGCTGCGGCGTTTCTTCAAGGGAGCGTTGTCAAACTCAGGAAGGCCCATCCTAATAGGGTCCGGAAGGGGGACGTCCTCCATATAAAACCACTCCGAAGGCCAGTCTTCGGATGTCTTCTTCGGAGTACCGGACAGGTATCCGGTCCCGGCGATGCGCCATATTTCGGCTCCGCCCACTTGATATATTGACCCCTCCTGTGTACGGGGTACGAGGCAGAATAGCCTCTTCCATAGCTTGAAATGAGCTTCGCAGCCCAGAAACAGCTCGCAAAGGGCAACATAGCCAGCGATGTGTAATATGGAAGCGGGGGGTAAAGTTATGCAACTGGAGGCCGTAGAACTCCAGGAGCCCGCGGAGGAATGGATGGACTGGAAATCCAAGTCCCCTTAATAAGTAAGGGACAAGACATACCCGCTCCCCCCTGGATGGGCTGGGGAAGCTCTCCGCTTGCTCCCCGCCATGTAGGTAGCGAGCCCGGCTCGAACGGGGACCATATACGCTGGAGGGAGAAATCCCTGGGTCTGCAACTCTTCTAATTGGCTGTGAGGGACGGAACACTTCTTCCAATCGCCAGGCTTAGGGCTACGGGAGCGAGAGGAGGAGCTGCGATGGCCGACCATGTTGGAATGGATTTTTCTAGGCGCGCTTCGATGGATACTTGCTGTGGGAGGATGGTGTGATCTGGATCTGAGAATCCCCCGTCTCTTTAATAGGAGATTTACTCACATGGCTAGGGTGGCAAATGTAAAAATGCCCTGGCTTCTCGCATTCGCTCGACGCGTGGAAGATAGCCATTATTAGGCGCGGAAGCCAAGGAGTGCAACATTTACGGGAAGCCGGACACTACTCAATAGGTACTCAGAATTTGGAGAAGAACCCGCCTTGCAATGCCGAAGACAATCTGCGCGCCGGACTCATCATCATTGAAGCCTGGTTCGGGGGCTACTGAGGGAGTCCTGGATTAGGGGGTCCTCGGACAGCCGGACTATATACTTTAGCCGGACTGTTGGACTATGAAGATACAAGATTGAAGACTTCGTCCCGTGTCCGGATGGGACTCTCCTTGGCGTGGAAGGCAAGCTTGGCAATACGGATATGTAGATCTCCTCCCTTGTAACCGACTCTGTGTAACCCTAGCCTCCTCCGGTATCTATATAAACCGGAGGGTTTAGTCCGTAGGACAACAACAATCATACCATAGGCTAGCTTCTGGGGTTTAGCCTCTACGATCTCGTGGTAGATCAACTCTTGTAATACTCATATCATCAAGATCAATCAAGCAGGAAGTAGGGTATTACCTCCATCGAGAGGGCCCGAACCTGGGTAAACATCGTGTCCCCCGCCTCCTGTTACCATCCGCCTTAGACGCATAGTTCGGGACCCCCTACCCGAGATCCGCCGGTTTTGACACCGACAGGCCTAGAGATACCTCTCCGTCATACGGAGTGACAAATCCTAGTCTCAATTCGTGCCAACCCAACAGACACTTTCGGAGATACCTGTAGTGCACCTTTATAGCCACCCAGTTACGTTGTGACGTTTGATACACCCAAAGCACTCCTACGGTATCCGGGAGTTGCACAATCTCATGGTCTAAGGAAATGATACTTGACATTAGAAAAGCTCTAGCAAACGAACTACACGATCTTGTGCTCTGCTTAGGATTGGGTCTTGTCCATCACATCATTCTCCCAATGATGTGATCCCGTTATAAACGACATCCAATGTCCATGGCCAGGAAACCATGACCATCTATTGATCAACGAGCTAGTCAACTAGAGGCTTACTAGGAACATGTTGTGGTCTATGTATTCACACATGTATTACGGTTTCCGGTCAATACAATTATAGCATGAACAAAGACAATTATCATGAACAAGGAAATATAATAATAACCATTTTATTATTGCCTCTAGGGCATATTTCCAACAGTCTCCCACTTGCACTACAGTCAATAATCTAGTTCACATCGCCATGTGATCAACACTCATAGTTCACATCGCCATGTGACTAACACCCAAGAGTTTACTAGAGTCAATAATCTAGTTCACATCGCCATGTGATTAACACCCAAGAGTTTACTAGAGTCAATAATCTAGTTCACATCACCATGTGGTTAACACTCCATGAGTTCTAGGGTTTGATCATGTTATGCTTACGAGAGAGGTTTTAGTCAACGGGTCTGCAACATTCAGATCCATGTGTTCTTCGCAAATCTCTATTTCATATTGTAGATGTTGCTACTATGCTCCACTTGGAGCTATTCCAAATGGTTGCTCCACTATACATATCCGGTTTGCTACTCAGAGTCATCCGGATAGGTGTTAAATCTTGCATCGACGTAACCCTTTACGCCGAACTCTTCATCACCTCCATAATTGAGAAAACATTTCCTTATTCCCAAGGACAATTTTGACCGCTGTCCAATGATCCACTCCTGGATCATTCTTACACCCCCTTGCGAGACACGTGGCAAGGCACATCGTGGTACATAGCATGGCATATCGTATAGAGCCTATGGCTAAGGCATATGGGACGACTTTCGTCCTTTCTCTTTCTTCTGCCGTGGTCGAGCTTCAAGTCTTAACTTCACACCTCACAACTCAGGCAAGAACTCCTTCTTTGACTGATCCATCTTGAACTCCTTCAACATCATGTCAAGGTATGTCGGGTGGTAGGTGCGACATATGCCAACGGATGGCTTATCATAGTGGGTGCCAGTAAGACGTCGCCGGTGCCTGGAAACGGGATGAGGCGAAGACATGCACGCCGGCGAATCTTACCCAGGTTCGGGGCTCTCCGAGGAGATAACACCCTTAGTCCTGCTCTGCGGGGTCTCCGCATGATCACTAGATCAGAAAGAGTAGCTACAAATGCTCCTAGAGCTGCTCGGTTCAAGGGAGAAGAAGAGCAAGGCTAGCTCTTGCTTCCCTCTCTCTATGGTGTGTGTGTAATGCTAAGAAGCCAACCCTTTGCATGGGTGCCCCGGGGGGTTTATATAGGCCTACCCCCCGGGGGTACAATTGTAATCCGGCTGGGCGCTAGTCCCAGCCGTCAATCTCTGCGCTCACCGGCTTCTCCGCCAGCCGTTAGGGCCCGCCGACTGGTGGGTCCCGCCGGCTGCCGGCCTCTGGGTCGACAGGCCGGCCCCACCGCCTAGGGTCTTGTCGGCGGCTGCTTACTGTAGCCTCGCCCCTGATGACGAGGGCCTCGTCGAGGTAAGCGTGGCTACAGTGTGCCGCCTCGAGGGCTCTCACTGTAGCTTTACCTCGTCTTGTCTCCTTAATGTGGCACATGCTTCGAGGAAGGGGGTAGCCGGCTTCCGGGGGCCGGCTACGCCCTTGGCCGACTGGGGGAGGCCGGGCCGCCTCCGCGCCTCTCTCTGGCTGAAGGGGCCCGCCGCCCGTGGGCCGTACTGGCGTTTGTCGTGGGTGACGTTGAGGCCAGCATGGCTACAGTGCCGAGCCGGACGGGAGATGGCCATCCCGTACGGCATCCTGTGGCCATGCCCGCCTCAGGCTTCGGGGGTAGTGGGCCGCACTGTGGCCACACCCCGTCTTGTCACCGTTATGTGGGTGTAGTTTTGGTGGGTGCGATCTTGGCCGGCTTCTTGGAGTCGGCGTTCTTCATGGCCGGCTCTGGGGAGTCGGCATTCTCTATGGCCGGCTTTCTGGAGTCGGCCATCCCATGGTTATCTTGGGGGGAGGTTGCTGAGGCTGGGTCGCCTTCTGAGAGTTGGTCTTTAGAGGTAGCCAGCCGGAGAAGGCGGCCCAATGCTTGAAATGCTTGAAGGCCCAAATGGCCTGATAATTTTTGAAAAGCCAGGGGCAGTCGGTTAGGCTACCCGTGGCCATTTACTCCGGCAGTAGTCCCCGAAGCTGATTGGGCTTCGAGGTTGGGTAGGAGTCAAGAAGCTCGTTCAGCTTCCTATCTTGACAAGCCGGCAGCTGGGAGCCGGCCTTGGTTAGGCGCGTCGTCTCGGCGAAATTTTTTGGAATCGGAGGGCGGGAGCTCGCCAGCGCGTGCACCGGGCCGCGGGCCGGCCACTTGCCGCCTGCGAACCACGTGGCCTCTCTTGGCTAAAAAGCCTGCCAACCCACGCGCGCGACGGGACGTCGCCGCAGGGCGGGGGCCCGCCACGCCCACGCCCGGGCCCAGGCGTGGATCCTCTGTAGCCCGAAACTGCCCGCACGTCTCCCTGCGGCGGTTTCGGCACGCCTATAGGGCGCAATAATCGCGAGGCGTGGGGGGGAGTGGGTGCAGTTAATCCCACGTCTCACCCCACATTCGGCCTCCCCGGCTTCACCTCGCTAAGCTATAAGTAGGGGGAGAGGGAGAGCGGCTGGCTCTCGCACGCTCCTCCTCCTTCCACCATCTTCTTCCTCCTGCCGTTTCTTGCAACAGCGCCTCGCCGCCGCGCTCTTCCACTACTCGTTCCTCCGCCGCCGCGCTCGTTTTCACCATGCCTCCCGCCACGGAGCAGTACGGCGGGGACTGGGACAGCTCCAACGTCCACGAGGATCACGTCGAATTCCTACGCAAGACGCGGCGGCTGCCCGCCGCGGACAAGGTGGAGGTCCGTCTCGCGCCGGCGAGGGAGCTTACGCCGGAGCCGCGGGAAATGCGAGCGGGTGGTCTTCCGCTCGCATTTTTTGCGCGGCATCGGCCTGCCCGTGAGCGCCTTCTTCCGCTCTTGGCTCGAGTTCTACCAGCTCCAGCCGCACCAACTCACCCCGAACGCGGTGGTGCTGCTGTCTGCCTTCGTCACCCTGTGCGAAGGCTACCTCGGCGTCCTCCCCACCCTTGAGCTCTGGGGGGAGTTCTTCCAGTCCAAGCTGGGCACGCGCATGCAGGGCGTGGCGGCTCAGACTGGCGCCTTCATCGCGATGCAGAGGGTGGCCGCCGACAACCCCTTCCCCGTCATCACGCTGATCCAGTCGGTGAAGTTATGGCAAAAGTCGTACTTCTACGTCAGGAACGTCGCCCCGCAGGGCGACTACGTCAACCTGCCGGCTTACGTAGCCGGCCCACCGGTGGGCAGGCGGCCCTAGTGGTCCTACCGGGCCGTGACGCTGACGCCGGCTGGATCCGCAGCCGTCGCCCGAGTGCGAGCGATGACCCAGTCGGAGGGCTTGTCGGGGCCCGACCTGCTGGCCGCTTTCGTCACGCGCCGGGTACTCCCGCTCCAGAGCCACCCTCATCTGATCTGTCAGATGAGCGGCCAGCTCGATCCAAGCCGGATGTGTACCAAGGACATGCCACACGACGAGGTGGCCTATATGGTGAACTACCTCGCGAACTGCAAACTCTCCGAAGAGTGGTAGTTCGGCAAGGAGCCATATAGCCGAGCCAATCCGCCGCCCACGGTATATTCTCCTTGTCTCTTCTTTTTCTCTCAGCTTTGTCGCCGAGTTCCTTTGGCCGACTCTGACTAGTCGGCTTATCTTCGACAGAGCCCTCTTCTTCGGCCTGCCGGCGGATCGGACGCGGAGCGCCGATTCGTCCCCGACCGGACGCAGCATGACCTGGAGGACCCCGACTTGGTGGCGGCCGCTATGGACGACAACACCGAGCCGGGTGGTGGCCAAGTCGGCGGCGAAGCAGGCGGCTCCGGGCATGGAGTCACCTTCGACGACTGGCCGGATGACGACGAGGCCGAAGTCATCCCGCGCCGTCAGCCGGCACCTGGCCGCGGCGTGGGTTCCTCCGCTGCACTGCCTGCTCGGGGCGGCGGGCAAAAGCGTCGCGCCGCACAGGGTTTGTTCGGCAGTCGGATGAAGAAGCCCAGGGGCGGGGCGGCGGCGACCAGGCGGGAGGAGGCGGCCGCGAAGGCGGCTCGCTTCCGCAAGACGGTGAAGCAATCGCAGACGGTGTCGACGTAAGTTCAAACTCCTTCATGTACTCTTTTTTCTTTCTCTCTGGTGGTTCCTGAACCCTTGTCTTTTTCTCGAAACAACCAGAGCTCCGTTGTCGCTCGAGAGGGCGGCTGCCGCCTCCGTCGTTGAGTCGCCGAGGGAGTCTGGGAGCACCACTCGTCGCGTGGACCCCCGAGCCGACCTTCAGGCGGCGACAGAACGGAACGCGTGGGAGGCGCGGGAGGCGCGGGAGGCAGAGGCACGGAAGGCGGCTGCCGTCCAGGCGGCGCAGGAGGAGGAGGCGGCGAAGGCGCGCGCCGACGCCGCAGCCAAGGCCCAAGCGGAGGCTGCAGCTGCGGCGACGGCGGAGGGGGCCCTGTTGGTCACCCTACTGCGCGTCGCAGCGCCCGGGGCCCCGGAGCCCCCGCCAGAAGAGGCCGGCGGCGACCAGTCGGGGCTGGAGAGGGATGACGACGTCGTCATCCTGGAGAGGGCACCGGTGCCGACTCCGCCGACTGGGGCGGCTCAAGGCAGCCGGCCTGATCTGCCGCCTGCGCAGTCGGCGGGGGGCGAGACGGCCGCGAGGACTGAGCTGGCGGTCCGGATGCCGCCGAGCCAGCGCGTGGGGAGGGCTGCGTCGGAGCCACAGAAGGCTGCGTCGGAGCCACAGCTGGCCGCGGGCTCCAGCTCGTTGGCCCAGGACGCGGAGGCGGCCAGCGCCACCTCGGGGTGGACACCGGGCGGAGGGTCAGCCGTGATGAACGTGGCCGCGCAGGACGTCCGGATCCGGCTCCAGGCCTAGGCTACGGCGCTGAGGCAGTACACCGACGAATTCCTTGCGACGCGGGCGGCCATCCGGGTTAGTCTTCTTATCTTGCTTCTTCTTGATCTTGGTTTCTTCCGTGGGGGCGCGTCAACGCACCCACTGGGTGTAGTCCCCGAGTTCCGAGTCGGCTGCTGAGCAGGCGGCTTGGAACTTCTTAGTGGATTTGGCTTTGCTATTCTTGTTCTTACTTCGATCTTCTGCCTATCTTGCAGGACTACCACAATCTTCGTGCGGCCGCCTTCAACTCCTAGGCTCGGGAGCTGACCCAGAAGACCGCCGACCTAACTGAGAGCCGGGGTAAGTGCTTTTGTACTTTATCTCACGTGGGGGCGCGTCAGCGCACCCACTGGGTGTAGTCCCCGAGATTCGGGCCGACTGCTGAGCAGTCGGGTCGGATCTTTCTTGACGACTTCCTCTTATTGTTTCTTCTTTTTCTGCCGTCTCTGCAGCGGCCAACGCCGGTCTGAGGGCACAGCTGGGAGAGTCTCAGGCTGCCCTTCGTGCCAAGGACGCCGAGCTTGCCGCCTTGGTGCAGGAACGCGACCGCCTGGCCAAGAAGTTGGCCGACCAGGAGGAGGGCCACAAGGCGGCCCTGAAGGCGGTGCAGGACCGCGAAGCCACCCTCCAGGCCGAGTATGAGACAGAAGCGGCTGGCTGGGCTGAAGCAAGGCAAACTCTGATCTCTGGCTATGGTCAGATCGAAGATCTGGTTGACGGTAAGCCGCCTACTTCTTTGTCCTTTCTTGCCGTCTGCCGCTTTTGGCTCGTTTTCTGACTTGGTGTTTTCTCTTCTCTCTCTTTCTTTCTTGCACAGAGTACTTCCCTGGCTACTCTACCGCCGCCAACCAGATCATCGAGGCCCGCCGCCAAGCGCGAAGGCAGGCTGGCTTCGAGATTTCGCCAAGCGCTGGCCGTTCGCTGGAGGAGCAGCTCTTGGCGATCCAGGCTCGTCTCCAGCCGGCTCACCGACTGCTCCGCCGGCTTCAGCGTGCCGGGGCGCAAGTATTGGCCGCCCTCTGGCCCGGCGAAGTGGTTCCTCGCACCCCCAGTCGGACTGCCGACTGGCTGGAGGTGGCCGTCGGTCGCTTCGAAGCCTGGAAGGCCTCGGCGGCTCGGTCCGGCGCCAGGCGGGTGCTGGAGTTCGTCAAGGCCTGGTACCCGGGCCTGAGTCTGGACCAGCTGGCTACCTGGCAGCAGCAAGCCGACACGGAGCTGGAGCCGGCGCGGCCGGCTATCATCCGGCGGGCTTCGGCGATCGCCGACTACACCAACACCAGCGTCTTCGCCCCTGAGGTAGATGACAACGGTGTCGCCCAGCCGGAGGAGTGGTTCGGGCTGAACCCGGCGGACGGTGAAGACTCGGCAGAGGAGATCGACTCCAGCGACGAGGGCGAGGAGGAGGAGGAGGGTGAAGACGCCGGGCCGGATGGTGGAGCGGCCGACCGGCCTCAGCCTGACCGCGCCTCCAGCACCACGTCACGTGCGGGCGCGTCGCCTGCCACCGGTGGTGACCAAGCCGAGACCCGCCAGCCGGCCACTCCTTCAGCCGGCGACGCCATCTCCACCGACCAGCCTGGCTCCCGCGCCGCGCCTTAGTCTAGTCTGCTATCTTTCGTTTTCCTGTCTTGTCACTTTTGGAACAATATTCTGTTAAGTCTGCACAATTCCACCCACTGGGGGTGTATTCGAACTTATGTCTATTGCCGGCCTGTTGGGGGCTTTACATGTATATATAACTTATGCATGCATTTGGCTTTTCCTCGTACTTTGCTTTTCATCCTTCTACTGTTTCCTTTGCCGCCCTCCCTTGGTTGCCGCCTCCCCAGACAGACAGTTGCTCTGCAATCTGTTGCTGGAGAAGTGCTTGGCCAATTGGGAGGGCAAGTACTCTAGCTTTGTTGGATTAGAGCTAAGTGTTTAGGAAGCCGGCCAGCCGGCTGTTCTAATAGCCGGCAAGCGTGGTTGGAGGCCGTCTTTTTGCTATATAAGTTCGTTAGTCCTTAGCCGTTTTTCGTGTGGGCATCCTTTCTGCCTTGTCTCTTGCTAGTCGGATAGTCGGTTCTTCGAGCTGCGACTTTCAACAAGAGAGGACTCGGGAGCCGGCACACTACTTGTCTGACTTCAGGTAGAACTTTTAATATAGCTCAAGGCGGCCAGTCCCCGGGCCGACTAGTCGAACCCGGTGCCAGACAAGGAATCAAGGGGCCGAGAGCTTGTGCTGGCCGGCTGTTCGCTGGATCAGCCGAAGCACAAGGTCGCTCTCTTGGAAGGATCTTGGCTTGACCTCGCGGTTGTGGTAGCGGCGCAGCCCTTGCTGGTAGATGGCAGACCGGCTGAGTGCTAACAGCCGGCCTTCTTCTAGTAGGTCGACGCCGTCTTCTCTTTCTTCTGCCGTGGTCGAGCTTCAAGTCTTAACTTCACACCTTACAACTCAGGCAAGAACTCCTTCTTTGACTGATCCATCTTGAACTCCTTCAAGATCATGTCAAGGTATGTCGGGTGGTAGGTGCGACATATGCCAACGGATGGCTTATCATAGTGGGTGCCAGTAAGATGTCGCCGGTGCCTGGAAACGGGATGAGGCGAAGACATGCACGCCGGCGAATCTTACCCAGGTTCGGGGCTCTCCGAGGAGATAACACCCCTAGTCCTGCTCTGCGGGGTCTCCGCATGATCACTAGATCAGAAAGCGTAGCTACAAATGCTCCTAGAGCTGCTCGGTTCAAGGGAGAAGAAGAGCAAGGCTTGCTCTTGCTTCCCTCTCTCTATGGTGTGTGTAATGCTAAGAAGCCAACCCTTTGCATGGGTGCGCCGGGGGGTTTATATAGGCCTACCCCCCGGGGGTACAATTGTAATCCGGCTGGGCGCTGGTCCCAGCCGTCAGTCTCTGCGCTCGCCGGCTTCTCCGCCAGCCGTTAGGGCCCGCCGACTGGTGGGTCCCGCCGGCTGCCGGCCTCTGGGTCGACAGGCCGGCCCCACCGCCTAGGGTCTTGTCGGCGGCTGCTTACTGTAGCCTCGCCCCTGATGACGAGGGCCTCGTCGAGGTAAGCGTGGCTACAGTGTGCCGCCTCGAGGGCTCTCACTGTAGCCTTACCTCGTCTTGTCTCCTTAATGTGGCACATGCTTCGAGGAAGGGGGTAGCCGGCTTCCGGGGGCCGGCTACGCCCTTGGCCGACTGGGGGAGGCCGGGCCGCCTCCGCGCCTCTCTCTGGCTGAAGGGGCCCGCCGCCCGTGGGCCGTACTGGCGTTTGTCGTGGGTGACGTTGAGGCCAGCATGGCTACAGTGCCGAGCCGGACGGGAGATGGCCGTCCCGTACGGCGTCCTGTGGCCATGCCCGCCTCGGGCTTTGGGGGTAGTGGGCCGCACTGTGGCCACACCCGGTCTTGTCACCGTTATGTGGGTGTAGTTTTGGTGGGTGCGATCTTGGCCGGCTTCTTGGAGTCGGCGTTCTTCATGGCCGGCTCTGGGGAGTCGGCATTCTCTATGGCCGGCTTTCTGGAGTCGGCCATCCCATGGTTATCTTGGGGGGAGGTTGCTGAGGCTGGGTCGCCTTCTGAGAGTCGGTCTTCAGAGGTAGCCGGCCGGAGAAGGCGGCCCAATGCTTGAAATGCTTGAAGGCCCAAATGGCCTGATAATTTTTGAAGAGCCAGCGGCAGTCGGTTAGGCTACCCGTGGCCATTTACTCCGACAGTAGTCCCCGAAGCTGATTGGGCTTCGAGGTTGGGTAGGAGTCGAGAAGCTCGTTCAGCTTCCTATCTTGACAAGCCGGCAGCTGGGAGCCGGCCTTGGTTAGGCGCGTCGTCTCGGCGAAATTTTTTGGAGTCGGAGGGCGGGAGCTCGCCAGCGCGTGCACCGGGCCGCAGGCCGGCCACTTGCCGCCTGCGAACCACGTGGCCTCTCTTGGCTAAAAAGCCTGCCAGCCCACGCGCGCGACGGGACGTCGCCGCAGGGCGGGGGCCCGCCACGCCCACGCCCGGGCCCAGGCGTGGATCCTCTGTAGCCCGAAACCGCCCGCACGTTTCCCTGCGGCGGTTTCGGCACGCCTTTAGGGCGCAATAATCGCGAGGCGTGGGGGGGAGTGGGTGCAGTTAATCCCACGTCTCACCCCACATTCGGCCTCCCCGGCTTCACCTCGCTAAGCTATAAGTAGGGGGAGAGGGAGAGCGGCTGGCTCTCGCACGCTCCTCCTCCTTCCACCATCTTCTTCCTCCTGCCGTTTCTTGCAACAGCGCCTCGCCGCCGCGCACTTCCACTACTCGTTCCTCCGCCACCGCTCTCGTTTTCACCATGCCTCCCGCCACGGAGCAGTACGGCGGGGACTGGGACGGCTCCAACGTCCACGAGGATCACGTCGAATTCCTCCGCAAGACGCGGCGGCTGCCCGGCGCGGACAAGGTGGAGGTCCGTCTCGCGCCGGCGAGGGAGCTTACGCCGGAGCCGCGGGAAATGCGAGCGGGTGGTCTTCCGCTCGCATTTTTTGCGCGGCATCGGCCTGCCCGTGAGCGCCTTCTTCCGCTCTTGGCTCGAGTTCTACCAGCTCCAGTCGCACCAACTCACCCCGAACGCGGTGGTGCTGCTGTCTGCCTTCGTCACCCTGTGCGAAGGCTACCTCGGCGTCCTCCCCACCCTTGAGCTCTGGGGGGAGTTCTTCCAGTCCAAGCTGGGCACGCGCATGCAGGGTGTACCGGCTCAGACTGGCGCCTTCATCGCGATGCGGAGGGTGGCCGCCGACAACCCCTTCCCCGTCATCACGCTGATCCAGTCGATGAAGTTATGGCAAAAGTCGTACTTCTACGTCAGGAACGTCGCCCCGCAGGGCGACTACGTCGTGGGCTGTTCTGGCGTTTGTCGTGGGCCGTACTGGCGTTTGTCGTGGGTGACGTTGAGGCTAGCATGGCTACAGTGCCGAGCCGGACGGGAGATGGCCGTCCCGTACGGCGTCCTGTGGCCATCCCCGCCTCGGGCTTCGGGGGTAGTGGGCCGCACTGTGGCCACACCCCGTCTTGTCACCGTTATGTGGGTGTAGTTTTGGTGGGTGCGATCTTGGCCGGCTTCTTGGAGTCGGCGTTCTTCATGGCCGGCTCTGGGGAGTCGGCATTTTCTATGGCCGGCTTTCTGGAGTCGGCCATCCCATGGTTATCTTGGGGGGAGGTTGCTGAGGCTGGGTCGCCTTCTGAGAGTCGGTCTTCAGAGGTAGCCGGCCGGAGAAGGCGGCCCAATGCTTGAAATGCTTGAAGGCCCAAATGGCCTGATAATTTTTGAAGAGCCAGGGGCAGTCGGTTAGGCTACCCGTGGCCATTTACTCCGACAAGGTATGTGCTCTGTGAAAGTCTTATCAGGCATCTTGATCTATCTCTATAGATCTTGATACCCAACATGTAAGCAGTTTTACATAGGTCTTCCTTTGAAAAACTCCATTCAAACAACCCTTTATGCTTTCCAGAAATTCTACATCATTTCTGATCAACAATATGTCATCCACATATATTTATCAAAATGTTGTAGTGCTCCCACTCACTTTCTTGCAAATACAAGTTTCTTGCAAACTTTGTATAAACCCAAATGCTTTGATCACCTCATCAAAGCGTATGTTCCAACTCCGAGATGCTTGCTCCAGTCCATAGAAGGACCGCTGGAGTTTGCATACCTTTTAGCATCCTTAGGATCGACAAAACCTTCTGGTTGTATCACATACATCCTTTCCTCATGGAAACCGTCAAGGAAACTTTGTTTTGACATCCCTCTGCCAGATTTCGTAAATGAAAATGCAGCAACTGCTAACATAATTCTAACAGACTTTAGGATCGCTATGATTGAGAAAGTCTCATCACAGTCAACTCCTTGAACTTGTCGGAAACTTCTTTGAGACAAGTCGAGCTTCATAAATGGTGACATTACCATCAGCGTCTGTCTTCTTCTTAAAGATCCATTTATTCTCAATGGCTTGCCGATCATCGGGCAAGTCCACCAAAGTCCATTCTTTGTTCTCATACATGGATCCTATCTCGGATTTCATGGCTTCCAGCCATTTGTTGGAATCCGGGCCCACCATCGCTTCTCCATAGCTCATAGGTTCATCGTTGTCCAACAACATGACCTTTAAGACAGGGTTACCACTCAGAAGTTGTACACACCCTTGTCGACCTATGAGGTTCGAAAGTAACTTGATCTGAAGCTCCATGATCATCATCATTAGCTTTCTCTTCAACTGAGGTAGGTGCCTGATACGTCTCCAACGTATCTATAATTTTTGATTGCTCCATGCTATATTATCTACTGTTTTGGACAATATTGGGCTTTATTATCCACTTTTATATTATTTTTGGGACTAACCTATTAACCGGAGGCCCAGCCCAGAATTGCTGTTTTTTGCCTATTTCAGAGTTGCGCAGAAAAAGAATATCAAACGGAGTCCAAACGGAATGAAACCTTCGGGAGCGTGATTTTTGGAACGAACATGATCCAGGAGACTTGGACCCTACGTAAGAGAAGCTTCCAGGAGGCCACAAGGTAGGGGGCGCGCCCACCCCCCAGGGCGCGCCCTCCACCCTCGTGGGCCCCATGTTGCTCCACCGACGTAATTCTTCCTCCTATATATACCTACGTACCCCCAAACGATCAGAGACGGAGCCAAAAACCTAATTCCACCGCCGCAACCTTCTGTACCCACGAGATCCCATCTTGGGGCCTGTTCCGGAGCTCCGCCGGAGGGGGCATCCATCACGGAGGGCTTCTACATCAACACCATAGCCTCTTCGATGAAGTGTGAGTAGTTTACCTCAGACCTTCGGGTCCATAGTTAGTAGCTAGATGGTTTCTTCTCTCTTTTTGGATCTCAATACAATGTTCTCCTCCTCTCTCGTGGAGATCTATTCGATGTAATCTTCTTTTTGCGGTGTGTTTGTTGAGACCGATGAATTGTGGGTTTATGATCAAGATTATCTATGAACAATATTTGAATCTTCTCTGAATTCTTTTATGTATGATTGGTTATCTTTGCAAGTCTCTTCGAATTATCAGTTTGGTTTGGCCTACTAGATTGATCTTTCTTGCAATGGGAGAAGTGCTTAGCTTTGGGTTCAATCTTGTGGTGTCCTTTCCCAGTGACAGTAGGGGCAGCAAGGCATGTATTGTATTGTTGCCATCGAGGATAACAAGATGGGTTTTTTATCATATTGCATGAATTTATCCCTCTACATCATGTCATCTTGCTTAAGGCGTTACTCTGTTTTCATGAACTTAATACTCTAGATGCATGCTGGATAGCGGTCGATGAGTGGAGTAATAGTAGTAGATGCAGGCAGGAGTCGGTCTACTTGTCTCGGACATGATGCCTATATACATGATCATACCTAGATATTCTCATAACTATGCTCAATTCTGTCAATTGCTCAACAGTAATTCGTTCACCCACCGTAAAATACTTATGCTCTTGAGAGAAGCCACTAGTGAAACCTATGGCCCCCGGGTCTATCTTCATCATATTAATCTTCCAACACTTAGTTATTTCCTTTGCTTTTATTTTGCTTTTATTTTACTTTGCATCTTTATCACAAGAATACCAAAAATATTATCCTATCATATCTATCAGATCTCACTCTCGTAAGTGACAGTGAAGGGATTGACAACCCCTTATCGCATTGGTTGCGAGGAGTTATTTGTTTTGTGTAGGTACGAGGGACTCGCGCGTAGCCTCCTACTGGATTGATACCTTGGTTCTCAAAAACTGTGGGAAATACTTATGCTACTTTGCTGCATCACCCTTTCCTCTTCAAGGAAAAACCAACGCAGTGCTCAAGAGGTAGCAAGAAGATTTCTGGCGCCGTTGCCGGGGAGGTCTACGCAAAAGTCAACATACCAAGTACCCATCACAATCCCTTATCTCCCGCATTACATTATTTGCCATTTGCCTCTCATTTTCCTCTCCCCCACTTCACCCTTGCCGTTTTATTCGCCCTCTCTTTTTTGTTCGCCTCTTTTTTGCTTGCTTTTTGTTTGCTCGTGTGTTGGATTGCTTGCTTGTCACGATGGCTCAAGATAATACCAAATTATGTGACTTTACCAATACCAACAATAATGATTTCCTTAGCACTCCGATTGCTCCTCTTACCAATACTGAATCTTGTGAAATCAATGCTGCTTTGTTGAATCTTGTTATGAAAGATAAATTCGCCGACCTTCCTAGTGAAGATGCCGCTACTCATCTAAATAGCTTCGTTGATTTGTGTGATATGCAAAAGAAGAAAGATGTTGATAATGATATTGTTAAATTGAAGCTATTTCCTTTTTTGCTTAGAGATCGTGCTAAAGCTTGGTTTTCGTCTTTGCCTAAAAATAGTATTGATTCTTGGAACAAGTGCAAATATGCTTTTATCTCTAAGTATTTTCCTCCCACTAAGATTATCTCTCTTAGAAACGATATTATGAATTTTAAGAAACTTGATCATGAACATGTTGCACAAGCTTGGGAGAGGATGAAATTAATGATACGTAATTGCCCTACTCATGGTTTGAATTTGTGGATGATTATACAAATTTTTTATGCCGGATTGAATTTTGCTTCTAGAAATCTTTTAGATTCGGCCGCGGGAGGCACTTTTATGGAAATCACTTTAGGAGAAGCTACTAAACTCCTAGACAATATTATGGTTAATTATTCTCAATGGCACACTGAAAGATCCACTAATAAAAAGGTGCATGCGATAGAAGAAATTAATGTTTTGAGTGGAAAGATGGATGAACTTATGAAATTATTTGCTAGTAAGAGTGTTTCTTCTGATCCTAATGATATGCCTTTGTCCACTTTGATTGAGAATAATAATGAATCTATGGATGAGAATTTTGTTGGTAGGAATAATTTTGGTAACAACACGTATAGAGGAAACTTTAATCCTAGGCCTTATCCTAGTAATTCCTGTAATAATTATGGAAATTCCTACAACAACTCTTATGGAAATTTTAATAAGATGCCCTCTGAATTTGAGACTAGTGTTAAAGAGTTTATGAATTCGCAAAAGAATTTCAATGCTTTGCTTGAAGAGATATTGCTTAAAGTTGATGAATTGGCTAGGAACGTTGATAGAATTTGTCTTGATGTTGATTCTTTAAAGCTTAGATCTATTCCTCCTAAGCATGATATCAATGAGTCTCTCAAAGCCATGACATTGATGAGTGCAAAGAAAGAACCGCTAGGATGCGTGCTAAGAAAGATTGCTTTATGAAAGCGTGTTCTTCAAATTACTATGAAAATAAAGATGAAGATCTAAAAGTTATTGATGTGTCCCCTATTAAATCTTTGTTTTGCAATATGAATCTTGATAATGATGGGACTGAATATGATCCACCTTTACCTAGAAGGCGTTCCAAAAATTTGTAGTTTTAAGATCTTGATGTTAAAATTGATAAAAGTGGGATTGAAGAAATCAAAATGCTAGATGTTTCTAAACCACTATTTTGGATTTCAAGGAATTTAATTATGAAAATTTCTCTTTGATTGATTGTATTTCCTTGTTGCAATCCGTGCTAAATTCTCCTCATGCTTATAGTCAAAATAAAGCGTTTACTAAACATATCGTTGATGCCTTGATGCAATCTTATGAAGAAAAGCTTGAGTTGGAGGTTTCTATCCCTAGAAAACTTTATGATGAGTGGGACCAACTATTAAAATTAAGATTAAGGATCATGAATTCTATGCTTTATGTGATTTGGGTGCTAGTGTTTCCACTATTCCCAAAACTTTGTGCGATTTGCTAGATTTCCGTGATTTTGATGATTGCTCTTTAAACTTGCACCTTGCGGATTCCACTATTAGAAACCTATGGGAAGAATTAATGATGTTCTTATTGTTGCAAATAGGAATTATGTGCCCGTAGATTTTATCGTTCTTGATATAGATTGCAATCCTTCATGTCCTATTATTCTTGGTAGACCTTTCCTTAGAACGGTTGGTGCAGTTATTGATATGAAGGAAGGGAATATTAGATTCCAATTTCCATTAAAGAAAGGCATGGAACACTTCCCTAGGAAGAAAATAAAATTGCCATATGAATCTATCATGAGAGCCACTTATGGATTGCCTACCAAAGATGGCAATACCTAGATCTATCCTTGCTTTTATGCCTAGCTAGGGGCGTTAAACGATAGCGCTTGTTGGGAGGCAACCCAATTTTATTTTTAGTTTTTTTTGCTTTTTGCTTATGTTTAGGAATAAATCTTTGTTCTAGCCTCTGGTTAGATGTGTTTTTATGTTTTAATTAGTGTTTGTGCCAAGTTAAACCTATAGGATCTTCTTGGATGATAGTTATTTGATCTTGCAGAAATTTCCAGAAACTTTATGTTCACGAAAACAATTGTTAAACATCACCAGAACGTGATAAAATAGTGATTCCAATTGATTCTGATCAATAAACAAATTGCCTAGGTCTTCCTATTTTTCCTGATTTTTTGGAGTTCCAGAAGTTTGCGTTAGTTACAGATTACTACAGACTGTTCTGTTTTTGACAGATTCTGTTTTTCGTGTGTTGTTTGCTTATTTTGATGAATCTATGGCTAGTAAAATAGTTTATAAACCATAGAGAAGTTGGAATACAGTAGGTTTAACACCAATATAAATAAAGAATGAGTTCATTACAGTACCTTGAAGTGGTCTTTTGTTGTCTTTCGCTAACGGAGCTCACGAGATTTCTGTTGAGTTTTGTGTTGTGAAGTTTTCAAGATTTGGGTGAAAGATTTTGATGGATTATGGAACAAGAAGTGGCAAGAGCCTAAGCTTGGGGATGCCCATGGCACCCCCAAGATAATCTAAGGACACCAAAAAGCCAAATCTTGGGGATGCCCCGGAAGGCATCCCCTCTTTCGTCTACTTCCATCGGTAACTTTACTTGGAGCTATATTTTTATTCACCACATGATATGTGTTTTGCTTGGAGCATCTTGTATGATTTGAGTCTTTGCTTTTTAGTCCACCACAATCATCCTTGCTGTACACACCTTTTGAGAGAGCCATACATGATTTGGAAATTATTAGAATACTCTATGTGCTTCACTTATATCTTTTGAGTTATATAGTTTTGCTCTAGTACTTCACTTATATCTTTTAGAGCACGGTGGTGGATTTGTTTTATAGAAACTATTGATCTCTCATGCTTCACTTAGATTATTTTGAGAGTCTTAAATAGCATGGTAATTTTCTTAAATAATCCTAATATGCTAGGTATTCAAAATTAGTAAAAACTTTCTTATGAATGTGTTGAATACTAAGGGAAGTTTGATGCTTGATGATTGTTTTGAGATATGGAGGTAATAATATCAAAGTCGTGCTAGTTGAGTAGTTGTGAATTTGAGAAATGCTTGTGTTGAATTTTGCAAGTCCCGTAGCATGCACGTATGGTAAACGTTATGTAACAAATTTGAAACATGAGGTGTTCTTTGATTGTCCTCCTTATGAGTGGCGGTCGGGGACGAGCGATGGTCTTTTCCTACCAATCTATCCCCCTAGGAGCATGCGCGTAATGCTTGGTTTTTGATGACCTGTAGATTTTTGCAATAAGTATGTGAGTTCTTTATGACTAATGTTGAGTCCATGGATTATACGCACTCTCACCCTTCCATCATTGCTAGCCTCTTCGGTACCGTGCATTGCCCTTTCTCACATTGAGAGTTGGTGCAAACTTCGCCGGTGCATCCAAACCCCGTGATATGATACACTCTTTCACACATAAACCTCCTTATATCTTCCTCAAAACAGCCACCATACCTACCTATTATGGCATTTCCATAGCCATTCCGAGATATATTGCCATGCAACTTTCCACCATTCCGTTTATCATGACACATTCATCATTGTCATATTGCTTAACATGATCATGTACTTGACATAGTATTTGTGGCAAAGCCACCATTCATAATTCTTTCATACATGTCACTCTTGGTTCATTGCAAATCCCGGTACACCGCCGGAGGCATTCATATAGAGTCATACTTTGTTCTAGTATCGAGTTGTAATCATTGAGTTGTAAATAAATAGAAGTGTGATGATCATCATTTTCTAGAGCATTGTCCCAAGTGAGGAATAAAAAAAGAGAAAGGCCATAAAAAAAGAGAAGGCCCAAAAAAAAGAGAAAAAAATGAGAGAAAAAGAGAGAAGGGACAATGCTACTATCCTTTGCCACACTTGTGCTTCAAAGTAGCACCATAATCTTCATGATAGAGAGTCTCTTGTTTTGTCACTTTCATATACTAGTGGGAATTTTTCATTATAGAACTTGGCTTGTATATTGCAACAATGGGCCTCCTCACGTGCCCTAGGTCTTCGTGAGCAAGCAAGTTGGATGCACACCCACTTAGTTTCTTTTGTTGAGCTTTCATACATTTATAGCTCTAGTGCATCCGTTGCATGGCAATCCCTACTCCTTGCATTAACATCAATCGACGGGCATCTCCATAGCTCATTGATTAGCCTCGTTGATGTGAGACTTTCTCCTTTTTTGTTTTCTCCACATAACCCCCATCATCATATTTGATTCCACCCATAGTGCTATGTCCATGGCTCGCGCTCATATATTGCGTGAAAGTTTATAGGTTTGAGATTACTAAAGTACGAAATAATTGCTTGGCTTGTCATCGGGGTTGTGCATGATGAGAGCATTCTTGTGTGACGAAAATGGAGCATGACTAAACTATATGATTTTGTAGGGATGAACTTTCTTTGGCCATGTTATTTTGAGAGGACATAATTGCTTAGTTAGTATGCTTGAAGTATTATTGTTTTTATCTCAATATAAACTTTTATCTTGAATCTTTCAGATCTGAATATTCATACCACAATTAAGAAGAATTACATTGAAATTATGCCTAGTAGCACTCCGCATCAAAAATTATCTTTTTATCATTTACCTACTCGAGGACGAGCAGGAATTAAGCTTGGGGATGCTAATATGTCTCCAACGTATCTATAATTTTTGATTGCTCCATGCTATATTATCTACTGTTCTGGACAATATTGGGCTTTATTATCCACTTTTATATTATTTTTGGGACTAACCTATTAACCGGAGGCCCAGCCCAGAATTGCTGTCTTTTCCTATTTTAGAGTTTCACAGAAAAAGAATATCAAACGGAGTCCAAACGGAATGAAACCTTCGGGAGCGTGATTTTTGGATCGAACATGATCCAGGAGACTTGGACCCTACGTAAGAGAAGCTTCCAGGAGGCCACGAGGTAGGGGGCGCGCCCTCCACCCTTGTGGGCCCCACGTTGCTCCACCGACGTACTTCTTCCTCCTATATATACCTACGTACCCCCAAACAATCAGAGACAGAGCCAAAAACCTAATTCCACCGTCGCAACCTTCTGTACCCACGAGATCCCATCTTGGGGCCTGTTTCGGAGCTCCGCCGGAGGGGGCATCCATCACGGAGGGCTTCTACATCAACACCATAGCCTCTCCGATGAAGCGTGAGTAGTTTACCTCAGACCTTCGGGTCCATAGTAGCTAGATGGTTTCTTCTCTCTTTTTGGATCTCAATACAATGTTCTCCCCCTCTCTCCTGGAGATCTATTCGATGTAATCTTCTTTTTGCGGTGTGTTTGTTGAGACCGATGAATTGTGGGTTTATGATCAAGATTATCTATGAACAATATTTGAATCTTCTCTGAATTCTTTTATGTATGATTGGTTATCTTTGCAAGTCTCTTCGAATTATCAGTTTGGTTTGGCCTACTAGATTGATCTTTCTTGCAATGGGAGAAGTGCTTAGCTTTGGGTTCAATCTTGCGGTGTCCTTTCCCAGTGATAGTAGGGGCAGCAAGGCACGTATTGTATTGTTGCCATCGAGGATAACAAGACGGGTTTTTTAATCATATTTCATGAATTTATCCCTCTACGTCATGTCATCTTGCTTAAGGCGTTACTCTGTTTTCATGAACTTAATACTCTAGATGCATGCTGGATAGCGGTCGATGAGTGGAGTAATAGTAGTAGATGCAGGCAGGAGTCGGTCTACTTGTCTCGGACGTGATGCCTATATACATGATCATACCTAGATATTCTCATAACTATGCTCAATTCTGTCAATTGCTCAACAGTAATTCGTTCACCCACCGTATAATACTTATGCTCTTGAGAGAAGCCACTAGTGAAACCTATGGCCCCCGGGTCTATCTTCATCATATTAATCTTCCAACACTTAGTTATTTCCTTTGCTTTTATTTTGCTTTTATTTTACTTTGCATCTTTATCACAAAAATACCAAAAATATTATCCTATCATATCTACCAGATCTCACTCTCGTAAGTGACCGTGAAGGGATTGACAACCCCTTATCGCGTTGGTTGCGAGGAGTTATTTGTTTTGTGTAGGTACGAGGGACTCGCGCGTAGCCTCCTACTGGATTGATACCTTGGTTCTCAAAAACTGAGGGAAATACTTACACTACTTTGCTGCATCACCCTTTCCTCTTCAAGGAAAAACCAACGCAGTGCTCAAGAGGTAGCAGTGCCACAGAAACATTTTTCTGTGTTGCGCTACTCGCTGGTTGAAGTAAAGGTTCAACAACCTCAGCAAGTTCTATCTTCCTCCCACTCAATTATTTTGAGAGAAACTCTTTCTTGAGAAAGGACAAACACTTTGCCCTCAGATCTGAGATAGAAGGTATACCCAATCGTCTTGTTTGGGTATTCTATGAAGACACAATTTTCTGCTTTGGCTTCGAGCTTTTCTGGCCGAAGCCTATCGACATAAGCATCGTAGCCCCCAACTATAGAAGAGGCATCTCAGGTATTCTTGAAGAGTAAGCAAGACCAGCTTGGATATCTGATCCAATCCACCCTGAGGATTGAGAAGGGCTTGGCCACCCTGACCAAGAACCAGGAGAGCTTGGAAAGGATTATTGAAACAAAATTCTATGACCTTGATGTCAAGGTAACTGAGATCCAAACTGCAGTTGAGCAGCTACAGGAGGAAGTAGAGGAGAAGAAGGGCAAGTCTAACATAGATGGTTTTGCTAGAGTGCCCAGAGGACAGAGATCTGCTGCAGTGCCCGTGACAGATACTAGAGCAACAACATCAGCACCAGCAGCTACAGCTCCAGTTCCACCTCCAGCAGCTACTCCACCAGCTCCAGCTAGTTCATCTAAAGCCTTCGTCCTTGGAGTTCTCTCAACACCACCTCCCGGAGATCAAGCCTGAGAGTCATTTAGCACTATGCATTTTTGAACTTTTTGGTAACTTGTTGCCAAAGGGGGAGAAAAATGTATAGATCATAGGCTTCGAGAGAGAGTGTTGCTTTTTTATCTCTCTTGCTATTTTGGTTGAAACTTTTTATTGTGTGCTTGTGTGATATACTTGTGAGATACTTGTTTGATCATGTGTTTGATCATATGCTACCTTAATGCTTGTTGGATGATATTATCTTTCATATCCTCTTATGATCATTCACCTTGCTTGGTGATGAGTGCATGTTTTTAACTTCTATCATTTTGAGCGCTCCACCAAGATGTATGTGACATGGAAGAGTAACCCATGATCCTAATCGATTGTGCATTTGCATTAAAAAGCAAATTTTAAATAATGCACAAATTTAGGGGGAGCTCTTGCTTATCACATACTTCTCAAAGCGATGATGTTTTTTTAAATCTTATTATCATTTGTCGAAGCTTTGATCTATATGTTGTCATCAATTACCAAAAAGGGGGAGATTGAAAGTGCGACTATCCCTGGGTGGTTTTGGTAATTCCTAACAACATATAGATCATTGAGCTAATGATATTTCAAGATAAACATTTCAGGAAAGCTCAATGATTGGCATGGCATGGATGAGAAAAGTGGACCCCTCAAAATGCTAAGGACAGAAGATTGGCTCAAGCTCAAAGCACAAGACTCTACATTTTCTATTTGAGTGACCCAAGATCACATTGAGTCTATAGGAAAAGCCAATACTATTAAGAAGGGGTGAGGTGTTGCTTAATGAGGTTCTTGCTCAAAATGCTTAGTGATATGCTCCAAAACCCTCCACTACTTTCTCACATCCACATATGTCCCAAACAAAAAAGTCCAACTCGGCCCCACCGAAATTTCATATCCGGAGCCACCGAGTTCAATTGACATAGCCACTGCCAGAAACCCTAGTCTTTTCGGTCTCACCGATAGGGATCTCGGTCTCACCGAGATGGGATTGTAATCTCTCTGTTTCCCTTCATAACGTTTCGGTCAAACCGAGATGAGCGATCGGTCCCACCGAGATTGCAATGCAAACACTCTGTTTCCTTTTCGTAACATTTCGGTCCAACCGAGATGAGCGAATCGGTCCCACTGAGTTTACTGACCAACTCTCTGTTTGTCTATTACCAAAATCGGTCTCACCGAGGTTGTGTAATCGGTCTCACCAAGATTACGTTATGCCCTAACCCTAATGAAATCAGTCCAACCGAGTTGACATGTCGGTCCCACCGAAATGCCTAACGGTCACATTATGAACCAAATCGGTCTGACCGAGTTCTGTGAATCGGTCCCACCGAGTTTGGTGATTTGTGTGTAACGGTTAGATTTTGTGTGGAGGCTACATATACCCCTCCACCCACTCTTCATTCGTGGAGAGAGCCATCAGAACATGCCTACACTTCCAACACATATTTTCTGAGAGAGAACCACCTACACTTGTGTTGAGGTCAAGATATCCCATTCCAACCACATAAATCTTGATCTCTAGCCTTCCCCAAGTTGCTTTCCACTCAAATCTTCTTTCCACCAAATCCAAATCCTGTGAGAGAGAGTTGAGTGTTGGGGAGACTATCATATGAAGCACAAGAGCAAGGAGTTCATCATCAACACACCATTTGTTACTTCCTGCAGAGTGGTGTCTCCTAGATTGGCTAGGTGTCACTTGGGAGCCTCCGTCAAGATTGTGGAGTTGAACCAAGGAGTTTGTAAGGGCAAGGAGATCGCCTACTTCGTGAAGATCTACCCTAGTGAGGCAAGTCCTTCGTGGGCGACGGCCATGGTGGGATAGACAAGGTTGCTTCTTCGTGGACCCTTCGTGGGTGGAGCCCTCCGTGGACTCGCGCAACCATTACCCTTCGTGGGTTGAAGTCTCCATCAACGTGGATGTATGATAGCACCACCTATCGGAACCACGGATAAAAAATCTCCGTGTCAACATTGCGTTTGCTCCCTCAAACTCCTCCCTTTACCTTCATATGCAATTGTTTTACATTCCACTGCTATACTCTTAGAATTGCATGTGTAGGTTGTTTGCTTGATTTATGCTAAGTTGCTAAAATCTGCCAAGAACTAAAATTGGGAAAAGGCTAGATTTTTATTTGGTCAAGTAGTCTAATCACCCCCCTCTAGACATACTTTCGATCCTACAAGTGGTATCAGAGCTTTGGTCTCCATTTGCTTTGATTTCCATAGCTTTTGGTGGTCATAGCCTTGGTTTCACAACCTAGGAGAGTATGGCGTCTAGCGAGGGAAATTACCACCGTAGAGGTCCTTACTTTGATGGTACAAATTTTGCTAGTTGGAAGCATAAGATGAAAAATGCATATTCTTGGACATAACCCCGCCGTTTGGGCTATTGTGTGTATTGGCTTGCAAGGTGAATTCTTAGGTGGGAGAGAACCAGACCGTGAAGCTACCGCGGAAGAGTTTAAGATGCTACAATACAATGCTCAAGCTTGTGATATTCTCTTCAATGGATTGTGCCCCGAAGAATTCAACAAAATCAGCCGTCTTGAGAATACAAAGGAAATTTGGGATACTTTGATTGATATGCACGAAGGTACCGACTCCGTCAAGGAATCCAAATTGGATGTGCTTCAAAGTCAACTTGACAAGTTCAAAATGAAGGATGGTGAAGGTGTCGCTGAAATGTACTCTAGGCTTGCTCTCATCACAAATGAGATTGCCGGCTTAGGAAGTGAAGAGATGACCGATAGATTCATCATCAAGAAGATCCTAAGAGCCTTGGATGGAAAATATGATACCGTGTGCACATTGATCCAAATGATGCCCAATTACAAAGATCTCAAGCCAACGGAAGTCATTGGAAGAATTGTCGTTCATGAGATGTCACTCAAGGATAAGGAAGAGCTTCATAACAAGTCAAGTGGTGATTACAAAGCCTCATGTGAAGCTCCCACATCATCAAGTGAGAAGCAAACCTTCGATGAAGAATTGAGTCTAATGCTGAAGAACTTCAACAAGTTCTACAAGAGTAGAAGCAAGGAAAGAAGTTCCAAGTCAAGGTCCTACAATGACAAAAGATCTTCTAGTCGTGAGCGTAATTGCTACAATTGTGGAAGACCCGGACACTACTCCAATGAGTGTACATCTCCCTACAAAAGAAGAGAAGATTCTCCCAAAAGAAGAAGTAGAAGAGAAGAATCACCACCAAGAGAAAGAAGGAGTAGAGATGATCATTATGAATGAAGACCCTCTCGGAGAAGCAAGGATTTAGAAAGGAAGGACAAGTCATCAAGGAGCTACACAAAAAGAAGACATCAAGCTCATGTTGGTGAATGGGTATCCGGTTCCGACTCCGACCATCACTCCGAAAGAAGTTATCACTCCGACTCCGAATATACTCAAGATGAAGGTGTTGCCGCACTAGCACTTGTGACAACCAACTCCTACGACATATTTGACTCACCAAATGAAGGAATTGGAAGATGCTTCATGGCTAAAGGTCCAAAGGTAACACACCCCGAGTATGTTGATTTCAATAGTGATGAAGATGATTTGCTAGGTGATGATGATTTACTTGTTGACAACTCTAGTGATGAAAACTATGATGAAACGTCAATTAATCACGCTAATCAAGATAAAACGAATGATGATGATAAGAAGGAGATTGAGCGTCTAACTAAAGAACTAAACACTCTTAAGTTAGCTCATGAAACTACCTTGGAACATCATCGAGAACTTTTAAAGACTCATGAGAAGCTACGCTTTGAGAAGCTCAACCTTGAGCAAGAACATGAGTTTTTAGAGGCAATCAATGATGATCTTCGCAAGAAAAGTTCTTCTTACATTGCCAAGCATTTACTCTTGTCTACTTACATGCCACAAGTTAAATCTAGCAACAAGAACAAGAAAGATTCTTCATCTAGTAGTAATAACAATCATGCTAAATCCAATGTTGTTGCTTCTAGTAGTTCTCTTGATTCCACTAATGATTCTCTTAGCCAAGTTACACTTGAGAAAGAAAATAGCTTATTGAAGGGAATTATAGAGAAAGGTGTTTACAAGAGCCTTGCCGGAAGTAAGCAATTTGAGGAAATTGTACGCAAGCAAGGAAGACACCGGAAGAATCAAGGTGTTGGTTTTGAACGAAAGTTCAATGCCAATGGGGTTGAGTGGGAAGAAGATCAATACCCCAAGACGAAGTTTGTTCCTCAACAAGAGAAGTATGATCCTACTTCTTTCAAAGGGACACAAGCTCAAGATGATCTTCCACCACAAGACCACAAGCAAAAAGGCAAGGACAAGCTTGAAGAGGAAATTGATGCATTTGAAGAAGCACCTAAGGCCTTGGTCAAGTGGGTTCCCAAGACTACATCAAGTTCTACTTCATCAAGTACGACTACAACTCCAAGGATTCCCATCAAGATGGTGTGGATCCCGAAGAAGAAGAACTAGAGAGTTCTTGAGGGCGACTCCGCCAACATACTTCACTCTTATCATTTTGGCGAGGACAAGTGCAAACAACTTCCATATCTTGCACTAGTTCAAGGAGTCACAAACCCTCTTGTTGGTAAGACAAGGGACAAGGTAACGTAATGCTTTCATGGACAACGTCTTGTATATACATCACTCTATGTCTATGGATATCCTTGCTTGTTCCTTGTGGGACTAACCCGTGTAGGTATTGAAAGTGCAACTCACTCCAAAGGATTGCTCCGAATGATCTACATCAACTTTGGGCATCCACATCTTCAACACCTACGTGAAGTCATCATCGACAAAACCCAAGGTTAGTTCATCCCTCTTAGGGGGGATATCACATCTAGGGGGAGCTTTACTCTAATCAATTGAGCTAAAGCAACTCTAATGGTGTGAACACAACAATGCTTTATGTAAAAGTGGTAACCCCATTTGTGCTTAAACGATGAGTATGACCTATGATCAAATGTTCTCATTTGACTCCTAAGTCAATATACTCATATATAGATGACCTAGTCATCGCCAATTGCTTGATAGATGCTAGAGTGTTTGTGCATGCTTTGTCACATATTCATTTGCCATTTTAATTGTGTGAGCATGTTGGATGCGTATTTTACTCATTCAAGGACATCCATTTGTTGTTTTGATTCTTTGGCTCTTTCTCTTTTGCCAAATGGATGGACAAGAATGCCTAAGAACTCCCTCTAGCTATCTATGCTTTTCTCGTCTCAAACTCTATTCATGCTACATCACAAAGTTTGATCAAGTCAGATTCGAACCACCCTGTGTGAGGAGCACTCAGAGTTCCCGATTCGTCATAGAATTAAACCTCCAAAACCTCTTTGTGCATATCGGTCTGACCGATTCAACCCTTTCGGTCCTACCGAGTCACTAAGTTGATCTAGGGTTTTCAATCTCGGTGCAACCGATTAGAACCTTTCGGTCACACCGAGTTGCAGTAATTGCTTGCAGTTTTGCATCTCGGTGCCACCGAGTCGTTCCACTCGGTCACACCGACAGGGTCAGGTTATATATACTGACGTGCCAAATTTTGGAAAATTTTCCGAACCTCTTCGCCCTCGCGTAACCTGCTCTGCCTCCTCGGGGTCTCCAGATCGTCCTCTCGTCGCCAGCGACCTCTCGCCGCTGGTCTCCGCCGTCGTCAATGGCAATCTGCTCCGCCGTTGCCGCCGTAGCAAGTCTGCCGCCAAACTAGGGTATGAACTTGATCTTTGTGCTAATCCATAACTCTGATTCCTAGCACATTGCTTTGCCATGATTCTTGCCATGATTGAAATCATCCTGTCCAATGAAATCGTCCCGCAGATTAGTTTTGATTTGAAAATTTAGGGTTAGGTCTCCGCCGAATTCATCTCGGACCGACCGAGTTGTAGAAATTGGTCTCACCGATTTGGCTTAGGCCAGAGCACATGCGTTTTTGGTCTGACCGAAAATTGCAAATCGGTGTGACCGAGTTCGATTCTCTGTGAAACCCTAGCAGTCTCGGTACCACCGAACTATGACTCGGTCTGACCGAGTTCACTAGTTTAGGTTCCAAAAGCTGCTTCGGTATCACAGAGTTTACAAATCGGTAGATCCGAAATGCTTTCTGTGAAGAACTAAAACTAAGTTTTTAAGTCATCCACTTTGCAAAACTCCTGTACTTTGTGATGCTCATCTACTCTACCTCATCTATAACCTATTCACAGGGTCTGCTGTCAGAGTATTTGCAAAGATGTCTGATCAAAGTGATAGTCAGAACAGGTCTGAGCAACAGGTGCAGATGAGTGAGGGTTCAGATCCCTCTAGCAGCTATGGTGATGGCAGCAGGAGCACACCAAGCAACTTGCCAAAGGATGCTACCAGGACAAGGAAGAAGAGAACTTCTGATTCAGAGGATGAAGACCATGTGGCTGTTGAAGATGAAGCCACTTCAAAGAAAAAGGTGCTGAAGAAAGAGTATGGCACAGCTGCTGCAACAAAGCCTGGACTGAAAACAAAGGCTCCAGCAAGAAGACAGCCCATGTCTAAGCCAAGAAAAGTTGTCACAGGTGAAACCATGAAGTTCACCATTGAATTTGAAGAAGAAGCAGCTGGTTAGGATAAGAAGAAGAAGAGGGCCAGAACCACTATTGCCAGAGTTCTTGGCAAGCCCTCAATGAGGAAAGATTCTGAAGAGGAAGAGGTAGAGGATGCTGCACCAGCACCCAAAACTCAAAAGCTCATGGGAGATGCAATCAGATCAGGGGCTGCTCCATCAAAGCCCAAAGCTGCTCCCAAGGCAGCTGCTCCAGCTCAGAAGCCCAAGAGAAGCACTAGAAACATCCCTGCTGCAGAGAAGAACAAGGCCCCAGTGCCTGAAGCTGTTGAAGAAGATGAAGCCCAAGTGCTAAGAAAGCTGAAACCCAAGATCCCTGACCACAATGATGCACACCCAGTTGCAGAAAACATGAAAATCAGGAAGGATGCAGGATTGAGACTATGGAGACAGTCTGATCCATATGCTATCAGGAGAAGAACTGCTGTGGACTACAGGTTTCACATTAAGGAACAACAGGACTTCTATGAGACAATTCTGCTTGATAAGAAGCCCATAGTGTGTGACATGAGATGGGTTGACTGGGAGTTTATCAAGGAGAATGAGGATCACTTCCCTAGTGTGTATGATAGCTTCAAGGCATGTGGAGTTGACACATTTGTTGCCCAGAAGCTCACTAAGTGGAATGATGAGCTGATCATGCAGTTTTACTCCACTGCCCACTTCTATCCAGATGGAAGGATAGTATGGATGTCTGAGGGTACTAGATACCAGTCTACAGTTGATGAGTGGGCCAAGCTTATCAATGCTTCTGAGGAACATGAGGATGACTTGGATGTTTATGCAGAGAAGAAGAAAGACCACAATACAATGGCCAACATGTACAAAGAGATCCCAGATGCTGCTTTGGATACACATAAGTTTGGATCTGTCCACTTCTTGCTATCTGGTCTGCCTACCATAAACTGGATTCTAAGGCACACACTGCTACCCAAGTCAGGTGATCACAAGATGATCAGAGGACATGCAATAAACTTGCTGCATATATTTGATGTCCCACAGAAGTTCAAGGTCATGAGTTTGATTGTTGAGACAATCAAGAGGACTGCTGCTGACCAGAAGAGAAGCTGTGGGTATGCCCCACAAATTCAAGAGCTCGTCAACTCAAAGATGGGCACAGGCACATATCTTTTGGATAAGGAGCACCTGGCCATATACCCTGAATTTGAAGACAACACAGTGGTGATGAATGAGAATGAACCATCTTCAGCTCAAGCACATGAGAAGAGAGAGAAGGCTAAAGCTGAGAAAGCTGCAAAGATGCCAACTGTAGAAGAGGCATCTCAGGTATTCTTGAAGAGCAAGCAAGACTAGCTTGGATATCTGATCCAATCCACCCTGAGGATTGAGAAGGGCTTGGCCACCCTGACCAAGAACCAGGAGAGCTTGGAAAGGATTATTGAAACAAAATTATATGACCTTGATGTCAAGCTAATTGAGATCCAAACTGCAGTTGAGCAGCTACAGGAGGAAGCAGAGGAGAAGAAGGGCAAGTCTACCACAGATGCTTTTGCTAGAGTGCCCAGAGGACAGAGATCTGCTGCAGTGCCCGTGATAGATACTAGAGCAACAACATCAGCACCAGCAGCTACAGCTCCAGTTCCACCTCCAGCAGCTACTCCACCAGCTCCAGCTAGTTCATCTAAAGCCTTCGTCCTTGGAGTTCTCTCAACACCACCTCCCGAAGATCAAGCCTGAGAGTCGTTTAGCACTATGCATTTTTGAACTTTTTGGTAACTTGTTGCCAAAGGGGGAGAAAAATGTATTGATCATAGGCTTCAAGAGAGAGTGTTGCTTTTTTATCTCTCTTGCTATTTTGGTTGAAACTTTTTATTGTGTGCTTGTGTGATATACTTGTGAGATACTTGTTTGGTCATGTGTTTGATCATATGCTACCTTAATGCTTGTTGGAGAGTGGTGTCTCCTAGATTGGCTAGGTGTCACTTGGGAGCCTCCGTCAAGATTGTGGAGTTGAACCAAGGAGTTTGTAAGGGCAAGGAGATCGCCTACTTCGTGAAGATCTACCCTAGTGAGGCAAGTCCTTCGTGGGCGACGACCATGGTGGGATAGACAAGGTTGCTTCTTCGTGGACCCTTCGTGGGTGGAGCCCTCCATGGACTCGCGCAACCGTTACCCTTCGTGGGTTGAAGTCAACGTGGATGCACGATAGCACCACCTATCGGAACCATGGATAAAAAATCTCCATGTCAACATTGCGTTTGCTCCCTCAAACTCGTCCCTTTACCTTCATATGCAATTGTTTTACATTCCGCTGCTATACTCTTAGAATTGCATGTGTAGGTTGTTTGCTTGACTTGTGCTAAGTTGCTAAAATCTGCCAAGAACTAAAATTGGGAAAAGGCTAGATTTTTATTTGGTCAAGTAGTCTAATCACCCCCCTCTAGACATACTTTCGATCCTACAACATGATCTAATCATGTTCATGCTCAACGCAGACACCAATGCAAACAACATTTATCTGGGTTCAACATTAATCCCGAAGGTAGAGGGAGCGTGCGATGGTGATCATATCATCCTTGGAAACACTTCCAACACATATCTTCACCTTGTCGTTAGATAGTCTCCGTTTATTCCATAGCTTTTGTTTCGAGTTACCAATATTAGCAACTGAACTGGTATCTAATACCCATGTGCTACTAGGAGTACTAGTAAGGTACACATCAATAACACATATATCAAATATACTTTTGTTGAAGTTGCCAGCCTTCTTATCTACCAAGTATTTGAGGCAGTTCCGCTACCAGTGACCGTTCCCCTAATAGAAGCACTTCGTCTCGGGTTTGGGTTCTTGGGTTTCTTCACTAGAGCGGCAACTGGCTTGCCATTCATGAAGTTTCCCTTCTTGCCCTTGCCCTTCTTTGAAACTAGTGGTCTTGTTAACCATCAACTCTTGATGCTCCTTCTTGACTTCTACCTTTACGGCCTTAAGCACGATGAACAGCTCCGAGATCAACTTCCCTTGCATGTTATAGTTCATCACGAAGCTCTAGTTAGCTTGGTGATAGTGACTGGAGAACTCCGTCAATCACTTCTCTTATCTGGAAGATTAACTCCCACTTGATTCAAGCGATTGAAGTACCTAGACATTCTGAGGACATGCTCACTGGCTGAGCTATTCTCCTCCATCTTGTAGGCAAAGATCTTGTCAGATGTCTCAAACCTCTCAACACGGGAATGAGCCTGAAATACCAATTTCAGCTCTTGGAACATCTCATATGTTCCATGGCATTCAAAACGCTTTTGGAGCCCCGACTCTAAGCCGCAAAGCATGGTGCACTAAACTATGAGGTAGTCATCAGAACGTGTCTGCCAGATGTTCACAACATCCACGGACGACTCCAAAGGGGTTGGCACACCGAGCCGTGCATCAAGGACAGAAGCCTTCTGTGTAGCAGTGAGGACAATCCTCAGACTACGGCCCTAGTCCGCACAATTGCTTACAATATCTTTCAACTAAGTCTTTCTCTCGGAACGTATTAAAACAAGGAGCTAGAGCGCGAGCTATTAAACCACAACATAATTTGCAAAGACAATTTAGACTAGGTTCATGATAATTAAGTTCATCTAATCAAATTATTCAATGAACTCCCACTCAGATAGACATCCCTCTAGTCATCTAAGTGATACATGATCCGAATCGACTAGGCCGTGTCCGATCATCATGTGAGACGGACTAGTCATCAACGGTGAACATCTCCATGTTGATCGTATCTACTATACGACTCATGTTCGACCTTTTGGTCTCTTGTGTTCCGAGGCCATGTCTGTACATGCTAGGCTCGTCAAGTCAACCTAAGTGTTCCGCATGTGTAAATCTGGCTTACACCCGTTGTATGCGAACGTTAGAATCTATCACACCCGATCATCACGTGGTGCTTCGAAACAACGAACCTTCGCAACAGTGCACAGTTAGGGGGAACACATTTCTTGAAATTTTAGTGAGGGATCATCTTATTTATGCTACCGTCGTTCTAAGCAAATAAGATGTAAACATGACAAACATCACATGCAAATCATAAAGTGACATGATATGGCCAATATCATCTTGCGCCTTTGATCTCCATCTTCGAGGCACGGCATGATCACCTTCGTCACCGGCATGACACCATGATCTCCATCATCGTGTCTTCATGAAGTTGTCTTGCCAACTATTACTTCTACTACTATGGCTAACGGTTAGCAATAAAGTAAATTAATTACATGGCGTTTTCATTGACACACAAGTCATACAATAAATTAAGACAACTCCTATGGCTCCTGCCGGTTGTCATCCTCATCGACATGCAAGTCGTGATTCCTATTACAAGAACATGATCAATCTCATACATCACGTATATCATTCATCACATCCTTTTGGCCATATCAAATCACATAGCATACCCTGCAAAAACAAGTTAGACGTCCTCTAATTGTTGTTGCATGTTTTACGTGGCTGCTATGGGTTTCTAGCAAGAACGTTTCTTACCTAGGCAAAAGCCACAATGGTGATGTGCCAATTGCTATTTACCCTTCATAAGGACCCTCTTCATCGAATCCG
The DNA here is from genome assembly GCF_018294505.1 of Triticum aestivum. Lineage (NCBI taxonomy): Eukaryota > Viridiplantae > Streptophyta > Magnoliopsida > Poales > Poaceae > Triticum > Triticum aestivum. Next base: position 542,709,115 of record NC_057802.1, read on the forward strand.
ATCCGACTAAAGTGGGAGAGACAGACACCCGCTAGCCACCTTATGCATCAAGTGCATGTCAGTCGGTGGAACCTGTCTCACGCAAGAGTACATGTAAGGTCGGTCCAGGCCGCTTCATCCCACAATGCCGCCGAATCAAGATAAGACTAGTAACGGCAAGAAAATTGAACAAATCATCACCCATAACTACTTTTGTGTTCTACTCGTTCATAGAATCTACGCATAGACCTAGCTCATGATGCCACTGTTGGGGAACGTAGTAATAATTCAAAATTTTCCTACGTGTCACCAAGATCAATCTAGGAGATGCTAGCAACGAGATAGAGGGAGTGCATCTTCATACCCTTGAAGATCGCTAAGCGGAAGCGTTACAAGAACGCGGTTGATGGAGTCGTACTCGCGGCGATTCAAATCACGGAAGATCTGATCTAGCGCCGAATGGACGGCGCCTCCGCGTTCAACACATGTACAGCCCGGGGACGTCTCCTCCTTCTTGATCTAGCAAGGGGAGAGGAGAAGTTGAGGGAAAGCTCCGGCAGCACGACGACGTGGTGGTGGTGGAGCTCATGGTTCTCTGGAAGGGCTTCACCAAGCACTACGGAGGAGGAGGAGGAGGTGTTGGAGGAGGAGAGGGCTGCGCCAGGGGAAGGGGTGCGGCTGCCCTCTCTCTCCTTCACTATATATAGGGGGAAGAGGGGAGGAGGAGGCGCCCTAGGGGAGGGACGGAGGCCACAGGGGAAACCCTAGATGGGTTTGGGCGCCCCCTCCCCTAGGAAACTTGCCCCCCAAGCCGGGAGGGGTGGCTGCCCTAGGGGTGGCGCCCCCACCTCTCCACATTACGTGAGATGGGGTGGGAGGGGCGCACAGCCCCTTAGTGGGCTGATGTGCCCCTCCCCTTGGCCCATAAGGCCCCCCAACGCTTGTCGGGGCCTCCGAAACCCCTTTCGGGCACGCTGGTCGTCACCCGGTACCCCCGGAACAATTCCGGACACCAATACCCTTCGTCCAATATATCGATCTTCACCTCCGGACCATTCCGGAGTTCCTCGTCGATCTCATCCGGGACTCCGAACAACCTTCGGTAACCACATACTCTTTCCCATAACAACTCTAGCGTCACCAAACCTTAAGTGTGTAGACCCTACGGGTTCGGGAACCATGCAGACATGACCGAGACGTTCTCCGGCCAATAACCAACAGCGGGATCTGGATACCCATGTTGGCTCCCACATGTTCCACGATGATCTCATCGGATGAACCACGATGTCGGGGATTCAATCAATCCCGTATTCAATTCCCTTTGTCTATCGGTATGTTACTTGCCCGAGATTCGATCGTCGGTATCCCCATACCTCGTTCAATCTCGTTAACGGCAAGTCTCTTTACTCGTTCCGTAACGCATGATCTCGTGGCTAACTCCTTAGTCACATTGAGCTCATTATGATGATGCATTACCGAGTGGGCCCAGAGATACCTCTCCGTCATACGGAGTGACAAATCCCAGTCTCGATTCGTGCCAACCCAACAGACACTTTCGGAGATACTTGTAGTGCACCTTTATAGCCACCTAGTTACGTTTTGATGTTTGATACACCCAAAGCACTCCTACAGTATCCGGGAGTTGCACAATCTCATGGTCTAAGGAAATGATACCTGACATTAGAAAAGCTCTAGCAAACGAACTACACGATCTTGTGCTATGCTTAGGATTGGGTCTTGTCCATCACATCATTCTCCCAATGATGTGATCCCGTTATCAACGACATCCAATGTCCATGGCCAGGAAACCATGACCATCTATTGATCAACGAGCTAGTCAACTAGAGGCTTACTAGGGACATGTTGTGGTGTATGTATTCACACATGTATTACGGTTTCCGGTCAATACAATTATAGCATGAACAATAGACAATTATCATGAACAAGGAAATATAATAATAACCATTTTATTATTGCCTCTAGGGAATATTTCCAACATGAAGCCCTCGCGGCCTTTAAACACAGTGTCCAAGACAAGTGGCTCGCCCGACACCTCGGCCAAGAAAAGCCGAAGTCCATGGCAGCCCTTACCGCCCTTATGACCCGCTTTTGCGCGGGAGAAGATAGCTGGCTAGCTCGTAGAAGCAATAGCACCAGCGACTTTGGCACCTCCGAAGCCAGGGATGGCAATGGCAAACCATGATGCAACAAGCACAAACGTCGAAGCAACAACCAAGATGCCGAAGACACGGCGGTCAACGCCGGATTCAGTGACTCTAAACCGGTCAACGGAAGAATCCATTCAAACGAAACAGAAATGGTCCATCTAATTTGGACAGAATACTCGATCGGCCTTGCCAGATTCATGGCACCCCCGATAAGCCTGCCAATCACATCAACATAAATTGTTGGGTCTTTGAACAAGCCGGCAAGTTCAACGCCTAACACAAGGGGAAAGGGCCGCCCAGCGAGGACGATGATGAAGAGCCTCGCCCACCGAACACAGGGGGACAGAAGAAATTTCCCCCCGAAGTCAAAACAGTGAATATGATATATGTCACACATATCCCTAAGCGGGAGCGCAAGCACGCATTAAGGGACGTCTATGCCATAGAGCCGGTTGCCCCAAAGTTCAACCCATGGTCGGCTTGCCCGATCACCTTCGATCGAAAGGACCACCCAACCAGTATCCGCCATGGAGGTTCGGCAGCTCTGGTCCTTGATCCAACCATTGACAGATTCAACCTTACGCGAGTCCTTATAGATGGCGACAACAGTCTCAACCTGCTTTATCCGGACACTGTTTGCAAAATGGGCATTGATCCGTCAAGAATCAAGCCCACTAAAACTACCTTTAAAGGAGTAATACCTGGTGTAGAGGCCCGTTGCACGGGCTCAATAACATTGGAAGTTGTCTTTGGTTCCCCAGACAACTTCCGAAGCGAAGACTTGATCTTCCATATCGTCCCTTTCCGCAGTGGCTATCACACACTGCTCGGACGGATCGCTTTCGCCCATTTCAATGCGGTCCCGCACTATGCTTATCTAAAGCTCAAGATGCCTGGCTCACGTGGCGTCATAATAGTCAATGGAAACAAGGAACACTCCCTCCATACTTAGGAGCATACCGCGGCCCTCGCGGCCGAATTACAAAGCAACCCTATCAAGCCGCACACCTCATCGGCCATCAAGCCGCCAGACTTCGTTAAAAAAGTCCAGTCAGTTTCGCATGCTGATAGCTCGGTAATTCCAGAGTTAGACTAGTAGTTTCGCCTCCATCGATTGCCACACACATCCGCAAAACTCATACCGCGCGTGCATAATTACGCACTCAAAATACCATGGGCATCAGCGGAGGCACAATACAGACAGGTCTATAGTACGGATCGACCCTATATGGCCTTCCCCTTTTTCTTCGATTATTTTTTCTCTTTTACCACAGGTGCATTAAAACCTACCTATCCTACGGACTTACAAGGACTCTCTTTGAGCCCGGTTTCGTACAGATAGTCGAAGACCATCCCTCTCAAGGAATCTCTCCCCCAAGGAGAAAGCGGTGCAGATATGCGACAGGATGTCCAAAGGATTTTGTAGATCACACTCTATTCAAGGACCTGTATAGAGCTTTCCCCCTTATTCTTGGGCCCCTGGCATGTCAAATGGCCTTGATAATTATGGTACCCTTTGTAAGATCACGTTTTGCCGTATCAATCAGATGAACACAATTTTTATTCGGTATCGACTTCATTCATAAACTGTATTCTGTCTCCTCAGTTGTTTCACTCACACACCTCGGCACAAATTGCCAGGGGCTCTATGTGGCCACATATTTGTTGCCAACAAAAGCCCGAATAGCTTTATAGCACACTTCGGCGTCCCGAACTCGGCATTATATGCATCGGCTCCGAATCATGTCTTTGGTCAATAGTTGGGTTGCCCGGCTCCTGTATTTGCTACCTTACGTTCCGTTTGTTCGGCTAGGGTAGTAAAGGGAGAACTACTGCGATTGTGTTTCTGGTTCGTCCGGTCAAGCACCTCAGTAGATGAAGCCGAAAACTGACTGTCATGATGCGGCGAGAGCTGGTCAGCCATTCGGCTACTTACTAAATCTTTAGCGATTTTTTTCTGTATTACACGAAGGACTGGTTTATTTTCCCGGTCACGTGTGTAATGCATCCGCATCCGGTTAGCCGCGTACATACCAGGGGCTATCTGATAACCCCATCGTCAAACTCCTATGGCTAAGTGAGAGTGGTAAATCCACATAGTCCGATTGCCTAGTTCGCCGCATTGACACCTCCTTTACGGACCAAGACGTTGGGTCAAGTGTGATCATGTGTTATTCCAAACACCCCCGTAGTACCCACATGGGAGGCTGAAGCCGACGACTGGAAAACTCTCAGGAATGCAAAAATGGCCGCACAGGAGGTAAGAATTTTCAGACAAAAAAGACACAAATATATCACAGAGCCTTAATACATAATAAAATGTCTGGGCAGTTTGGTTACATTCACTCGAACATAACATCCTTTGAGCATTGACCCTCTATCAAGCGGGCACCCTCTAGGACATCTTCTAAGTAGCGCTCCGGCGTGCGGTGGTCCTTGCCTCCGGGAGGGCCCTCGACGGCAATAACGGCGGCCTTCATCTTTTCCCAGTGCAGCTTGACGCGGGCGAAGGCCATCCGTGCACCTTCTATGCACACTGACCGCTTGACTGCGTCGATTCGGGGCAGTGCATCGACGAGTCGCTGCACCAGACCGAAATAGGTGCTTGGAATGGGTTCAGCTGGCCATAGCCGAACTATGACGTCCTTCATGGCCGCTCCGGACATCTTATGCAGCTAGGCCCACTTCACCATTTGGCCGTTTAGCAGCGCTGGGCGCTCCTGCGCCGCGAACTGTGACCAGAACAGCTTCTCCGTCGCATGTCCCTCCTGGGCCTGGAAGAATTGCACGGCGTTGGCAGCACTCTTCGGAAGATCCGCAAAAGCGTCTGGAGAACTCCACAGTCGGTTAAGTAAGACATATGTCTGACCGCCAAACTTAGTCTATAAAAGAAAGGGCTTACCAGCTGCAATCTGTCCGGCCTGTCGGATCTCCTCGCGAGCCGATCTGGATTGGGACCGCGCATCTTTGGCCCCCTGAAGGGCCTTGGCGAGTTCAGTTGCCTTAGCTTTATTCTCCTCCTCGAGGGACTCGCACTTGCGGGCGGCGTCCTTGAGCTCTTGCTCTACTGTAGATATCCGCTCCTCAAACTGGCTTCGGGTGGCCTGCTGGGCCTTCAAATCTGTAGCCACTTTATCAGCGGCCGCATTGCTCAGCCTTGCCTGCTCCTTGGCCCGGGCAAGTTCACCCTTGAGGGCCTCGACCTCAGCAGCGCCATATGCAATTATGCACACAACAACATTCAAGTTTCATCCTAGCGTTCACACATTCATATAGGCACAAACGGGATGTTCAAAACATACCTTGCGCCTCGTCGAGCCGCTTGTTAATAAGGACAATGTCCTCATCGGCCAGCTTCAGTTTCTGCTTTAGTTCGGAAACCTCAGCGACCTGGGCAGTTGCCACTAACAGTGAAGCCTGTTTTTTCAAATTAAATAAGTATGTTACTTCCTGCGGATATCTATTGATCCTCTGCTCGCCCTTCTTCACGGGCTGACCAAAGTCTCAGGGGCTACTATCTATATACAGACATATTTTCATATGGAAAGCAGCTAAAGACATTACATCGCATACCTCGAAGCCTGTTAGTAGGCTCATGAAGGCTTCATTCAGCCCCCTTTTAGCGGACTGAATCTTCTCAACCACCGTACCCATCAAGGTACGGTGCTCCTCCAAGACGGATGCACTTTGCAGTACGTCCATCAGAGTGTTCGGTGCCTCCGGATTCATGGAGGGCGCCGTAGGAATAGACGCTCCCCCTCCCTTGAAGGGGGACGCTCACCCGACTCCGGATCCGTCTCCGGAGCGGTATTCGGCTGGGGGCCGAACAATCCAGGGCCCCCATTGCCGGTCTTCATGGGTGTCGTGCCTCCCGTGCCCTCGACGGCCGGGGTGTTACCCTCAGGTGCAGTATTGACGGTCCCTTGCACCTCTCGGCGATCCGGAGAAATCCTTTGGGATGACACCTCGATGTCATCCGCCCTAGGGGGCGAGGAAGCTTGCGGAGGTGTCTCGCTCTCCATCATCTCCGGCGGCAAATCCCCCGGCGAGGAGGATTGTTGAGGGAGATCGCGGGCCGGACTGAAACACATGGTTTAATATTATTCTCACAATTCGTAAAGGATTGGATGTATGAAAAGCATCCTTAGGTACTTACGATTCGGCAAATGGCTTGGCCCGGGAGCGGGGCTTGGGGATAGCTTCGGCGTCCAAGTCCGAATCATCCGAGAGGAATAACTTTCCCCTCTTGGATGCTCCCGCCTCTGGATCTGTCGAGGCCGCGCCCTCTTTTTCCCTTTGAGAGGAGGGTTATCTGCTTCCTCCTCCTCCTCCTCTTCCTCATCTTCGTCTCCCTCGTGAGAGGAGGGGACCTTGGTCCCTCCGGACATAACGTCCGAAGTGCCTTGTGGTGGAGGCTACTTTCGGCCTCCTTGTTCTTATTCTTCTTGTCCTTCTTTACCAGCGCCTGGTATGGCGCCTGGACCAGCATCCTCATTAGGAGAGGATCAACTGAGTCTTCGGGGAGGGGGGCTGGACACCTGATCCATTCCACCTTCTTTGTCCAGACATGTTTAAAGGATGGAGTTATCAGCATATCCCCTTGGATTAATGAACCGAGCTATAGGAGGAAACTTAACCCTTACCGGGGTGGCCGGATGGTTGCAATCAAGGCCGACGTCTTCAGACGTCTTCGACCATGACTTTTGAGACTTGAAGAGCAATTTCCAGATATCTTTGTGCGTCGTGCCAAAGAATTGTTGCAGAGTTCGCGGCCCTTCCGGATTAAACTCCCACAAACGGAGAGGCCGTCGCTGGCAGGGAAGGGTTCGGCGGACGAGCATCACGTGGATCACATTAGTGAGGTGGATGTTCTTCTCTATGATACTCTTGATGCCCTTTTGCAGCATCAACACCTCGTCGGGCGATCCCCAGTCTAGACCCTTGTTGGTCCATGATGCGAGCCGCAGCGGGGGTCCAGATCTGAATGCAGGAGTGGCCGCCCACTTGGTGCCGTGGGGTTCGGTTATGTAGAACCACTCCTGCTGCCATGCCTTGACGGTATCCACAAAAGCCCCTTGAGGCCAGGTAGCATGGGGAAGCTTGCTTACCATGGCGCCGCCGCAATCCACGTGCTCCCCGTCGACCACCTTCGGCTTCATGTTGAAGACCTTGAGCCATAGGCCGAAGTGTGGGGGAATGCGGAGAAATGCCTCGCACATGATGATGAATGCCGAGATGTGGAGGAAGGAGTTCGTGGCTAGATCGTGAAAATCTAGCCCATAGTAGAACATGAGGCAACGAACAAAGGGGTGAAGGGGAAACCCTAACCCGCGGAGGAAGTGAGGGGTGAACACGCAGTACTGTAGGATGCTGCTAACGCGAGACTACGATCAGAGGCCCTTCGATGAATCTGTGTGCGATGCAATAATCACAAACGGTGGTGTAAAAGAACCGTAAGGAAAGGTGCAAAACATTTGCGATTGCGGAGCCATCAAACATGGTTCAGATTTTAGTTGCGTGTGCGATCCAGGGCATATGGTTCAGTCCAATGAACTGTTTGCGATGAGGTGGAACAAAAGAAACGGGCAGCCTGATGAAGGCGTGTGCGATATAGAGCATACGGTTCACTCGGATGAACTGTTTGTGATTAGGCAACTCAAAAGAAACGGTCAGCCTGATCAAGGTGTGTGTGATTGAGGGCATACGCTTTAGAAGAATTAACTGTTTGCGCTTAGGCAACAGAACAGAAACGGGTCAGCCAGATCAAAGTGTCTGCGATTGATGGCATACACTTCACATGGATGAATTTTTTGCGATTAGCGACAGCAAATTGAAACAGTTAGATAGATCAACGTGTGTGCGCTAGACGGGCACACACATTCTAATTAAAAGAAGCGTGCGTGATGGTAATAACGAGCGCGCACGGTTGTTGGAACAAGACGTGTGCTGGCATTGCCTATTGCGGTGCACCCTATGGTGCAAACGCCACGTACGCGGCCGAGAAGGCGTACGTGCCCACGTTACGCCTTCCGGGAATAGTGCCACACTTATAACCGTCAGTAAATTTTGAGCACGCGTCTCGTCACATTCCAAATTGCAAACCTGTTCACACCGATCAAAACCTAAATTGTTTCCCACGTATTACTATGCGGTTATAAATACTACTACTCCAAGATGACTGCACATTCCTCCTCAACTCCTCATCCACAAAAAGTCAAAAACAAACAAGTCATTCATCATCGTTCCCTTGCGTCCACCATGGCCAGCGTGAGTTCTGGGTCGAGAGATTGACACCAGGGAGAGGCAAGCCTGGAAGCGGAAGCACGAGAGATGTCCCGCCTCGCCGCGAAAGCAGCCAACATGTCCCGCCGCACGGCCGTAGCAGCATAGAGGTCCCGCCGCACCGCCGAAGCACCACGGAGGTCCCGTCGCACTGTCGATGTAGCAGACTTGGCCAGCCGCCCCACGGAAGCAGAAGAGATGTCCCACGACGCCGTGAATGCAATAGAGATGTCCTCCCGCGCCGCGGCGGCCTGGGAAAATGTCTCGCGGGCAGGCGAGGATTCTTACAGGCACATGCGTGCCCTCGTCCTTAGTCAGATGGATCAGATCTCTAGGTGGGCGAGGTTGCAGGATGATCTGAAAGCCTTGTTTGAACAGTCTACCGGCGTCATCCGGCAACTAAATGATAGCAATGCGAAGCTCTAGGCCGAGCGTGACATGCTGAGGGCGAAGATCATCGGTAGTGCGGAGGAAACCACTGCCTTGTTGAAGAGGACCACCGTCATCATCGAGAAACTTACGGACGAGAATGCCATGTTGTGCATCGAGCGCAGAAGGCTGGTGGAGGAATCCGTGGATGCTCTCAAGCAGCATCTTGAGGACAAGAAAGAGCTCGTCGCTGCTCGCCGCGGAGACTAGTTCCCGCGGCCTGCAGCAACGCATCAAGAAAGTAGAGATCAGCTAGCCAGATCATTGTCTTCCTTCTTCTTTTGCCCTTGTGTATTTTGGGCGTTGCCGCATTATGTGGCTTTTTTTAATTATGTTTCTAAATATGTAAGACAATTATTATCCACTGTCATCGTCCTTATATTCATTATGCTTGCTGTAAGTCGCAGTCGATGCTATATAGGTCCATCGGATCTTACATCAAGATCCGTGCAAAACTTTCTTTTCAGATTTTCATTTTTCTCTCTTAAATCTCAGTCCATTGAGATGAAGGAAATATGCCCTAGAGGCAATAATAAAGTTATTATTTATTTCCTTATTTCATGATAAATGTTTATTATTCATGCTAGTATTGTATTAACCGGAAACTTAGTACATGTGTGAATACATAGACAAACAGAGTGTCACTAGTATGCCTCTACTTGACTAGCTCGTTGAATCAAAGATGGTTAAGTTTCCTAGCCATAGACATGAGTTTTCATTTGATTAACGGGATCACATCATTAGAGAATGATGTGATTGACTTGACACATTCCGTTAGCTTAGCACTTGATCGTTTAGTTTGTTGCTATTGCTTTCTTCATGACTTATACATGTTCCTATGACTATGATATTACGCAACTCCCGAATACCGGAGGAACACTTTGTGTGCTATCAAACGTCACAACATAACTGGGTGATTATAAAGATGCTCTACTGGTGTCTCCGATGGTGTTTGTTGAGTTGGCATAGATCGAGATTAGGATTTGTCACTCCGATTGTCGGAGAGGTATCTCTGGACCCTCTCGGTAATACACATCACTATAAGCCTTGCAAGCAATGTGACTAATGAGTTAGTTGCGGGGTGATGCATTACGGAACGAGTAAAGAGACTTGCCGGTAACGAGATTGAAATAGGTATTGAGATACCGACGATCGAATCTCGGGCAAGTAACATACCGATGACAAAGGGAACAACGTATGTTGTTATGCGTTTTGACCGATAAAGATCTTCATAGAATATGTAGCAACCAATATGAGCATCCAATTTCCGCTATTGATTATTGACCGGAGACGAGTCTCGGTCATGTCTACATAGTTCTCGAACCCATAGGGTCCGCACGCTTAACGTTCGGTGACGATCGGTATTATGAGTTTTTGTGTTTTGATGTACCGAAGGTTGTTTGGAGTCCCAGATGAGATCATGGACATGACGAGGAGTCTTGAAATGGTCGAGACATAAAGATCGATATATTGGAATGCTATGTTTGGACATCGGAAGGGTTCCGGGTGAGTTCGGGCATTTACCGGAGTACCGGGAGGTTACCGAAACCCCCCAGGGAGTATATGGGCCTTATTGGGCCTTAGTGGGAGAGAGGAGGAGGCGGCCAAGGTGGGGGCGTGCCCCCCCCAAGCCCAGTCTGAATTGGAAGGAGGGCCGATCCCCCTTTCCTTCTCCCTCTCTCCTCCTTCCTTCCTCTCCTACTCCAACTAGGGAAGGGGGGAATCCTACTCCCGGTGGGAGTAGGACTCCCCTAGGGCGCGCCATAGAGAGGGCCGGCCCTCCCCTCCTCCACTCCTTTATATACCGGGGACGGGGGCACCCCATAGACACATAAGTTGATTGTTTAGCCGTGTGCGGTGCCCCCCTCCACATATTTCCACCTCGGTCATATCGTTGTAGTGCTTAGGCGAAGCCCTGCGTCGGTAACTTCATCATCACCGTCATCACGCTGTCGTGCTGACGAAGCTCTCCCTCCACACTCAGCTGTATCTAGGGTTCATGGGACATCACCGAGCTAAACGTGTGTAGATCGCGGAGGTGCCGTACTTTCGGTACTAGGATCGGTCAGATCATGAAGACGTACGACTACATCAACCGCGTTGTCATAACGCTTCCGCTTTCGGTCTACGGGGGTACGTGGACAACACTCTCCCCTCTCGTTGCTATGCATCACCTAGATGGATCTTGCGTGTGCGTAGGAATTTTTTTGAAATTACTGCGTTCCCCAACAGTGGTATCAGAGCCAGGTCTATGTGTAGATGTTATATGCACGAGTAGAACACAAAGGGTTGTGGGTGATAATAGTCATACTGCTTACAAGCATGTCATACTTTGGTTCGGCGGTATTGTTGGATGAAGCGGCCTAGACCGACATTACATGACCGCGTTCATGAGACTGGTTCTACCGTCGTGCTTCGCACACAGGTGGGTAGTGGGTGTCTGTTTCTCTTGCTTTAGTTGAATCGAGTTTGACTACGCCCGGTCCTTGTTGAAGGTTAAAACAACACACTTGACGAAAAATCGTTGTGGTTTTGATGTGTAGGTAAGAACGGTTCTTGCTAGAAGCCCATAGCAGCCACGTAAAACTTGCAACAACAAAGTAGAGGACGTCTAACTTGTTTTTGCAGGGCTTGCTGTGATGTGATATGGTCAAGACGTGATGATATATAATTTTTTGTATGAGATGATCATGTTTTGTAACAGTTATCGACAACTGGCAGGAGCCATATGGTTGTTTCTTTATTGTATGAAATGCAATCGCCATGTAATTGCTTTACTTTATCCCTAAGCGGCAGCGATAGTCGTAGAAGCAATAGTTGGTGAGACGACAACGATGCTTCGATGGAGATCAAGGTGTCAAGCCGGTGACGATGGTGATCATGACGGTGCTTTGGAGATGGAGATCAAAGGCACAAGATGATGATGGCCATATCATATCACTTATTTTGATTGCATGTGATGTTTATCTTTTATGCATCTTATTTTGCTTAGTACGACGGTAGCATTATAAGATGATCTCTCACTAAATTTTAAGGTACAAGTGTTCTCCCTGAGTATGCACCGTTGCGACAGTTCGTCGTGCCGAGACACCACGTGATGATCGGGTGTGATAAGCTCTACGTTCACATAAAACGGGTGCAAGCCAATTTTGCACACGCAGAATACTCGGGTTAAACTTGCCGAGCCTAGCATATGCAGATATGGCCTCGGAACACTGAGACCGAAAGGTCGAGCGTGAATCATATAGTAGATATGATCAACATAGTGATGTTCACCATTGAAAACTACTCCATCTCACGTGATGATCAGACATAGTTTAGTTGATATGGATCACGTGATCACTTAGATGATTAGAGGGATGTCTATCTAAGTGGGAGTTCTTAAGTAATATGATTAATTTGAACTTTAATTTATCATGAACTTAGTCCTGATAGTATTAGCATATCTATGTTGTAGATCAATACCTCACGATGTAGCTCCCCGTTTATTTTTGATATGTTCCTAGAGAAAAACTAGGTTGAAAGATGATAGTAGCAATGATGCGGACTAGGTCCATGATCTAAGGATTATCCTCATTGCTGCACAGAAGAATTATGTCCTTGATGCACCGCTAGTTGACAGAACTATTGCAGGAGCAGATGCAGACGTTATGAACGTTTGACAAGCTCAGTATGATGAGTACTTGATAGTTTAGTGCACCATGCTTTACGTCTTAGAACCGGGACTTCGAAAACGTTTTGAACGTCACGGAGCATATAAGATGTTCTAATAGTTGAAGTTGGTATTTCATACTCATGCTCGTGTCGAGAGGTATGAGACCTTTGACAGTACTTTTTCCTACAAGATGGAGGAGAATAGCTCAACCAGTGAGCATGTGCTCAGATTGTCTGGGTACTACAATTGCTTGAATCAAGTGGGAGTTAATCTTCCAGATAAGATAGTAATTGACAAAGTTCTCAAGTCACTATCACCAAGTTACTAGAACTTAGTGATGAACTATAATATGCAAGGGATGACGAAAGTAATTCCCAAGCTCTTCGCGATGCTGAAATCGACGAAGGTAGAAGAAATAGCATCAAGTGCTGATAGTTAACAAGACCACTAGTTTCAAGAAAAGGGCAAAGGGAAAGAAAGAGGAACTTCAAAGAATAAGAGCAAGCAAGTTGCTGCTCCCATGAAGAAGCCCAAAGCTAGACCCTAGCCTGGAACTGAGTGCTTCTACTGCAAAGGAAATGGTCACTGGAAGTGGAACTGCCCTAGATACTTGGCGGATAAGAAGGATGGCAAAGTGAACAAAAGTATATTTAATATACATGTTATTGATGTGTACTTTACTAGTGTTTATAGCAACCCCTCAGTATTTGATACTAGTTTAGTTGCTAAGAGTAGTAACTAAAAACAGGAGTTGCAGAATGAACACAGACTAGTTATGGGTGAAGTGACGATGTGTGTTGGAAAGGATTCCAAGGTTGACAAGATCACCATCGCACACTCCCTCTACCTTCAAGATTAGTGTTGGACCAAAAAAATGTTATTTGTTGTTTGCGTTGAGCATGAATATGATTGGATCATGTTTATTGCAATACGGTTATTCATTTAAGTCAAAGAATAATTGTTGTTCTGTTTACATGAATAAAACCTTCTATGGTCATACACTTAATGTAAATGGTTTATTGAATCTCGATCGTAATGATACACATATTCATCATATTGATGCCAAAAGATGCAATGTTGATAATGATAGTGCAACATATTTGTGGCACTGCCGTTTAGGTCATATTGGTGTAAAGCGCATGAAGAAGCTCCATGCTGATGGGCTTTTGGAATCACTTGATGCTTGCGAACCATGCCTCATGGGCAAGATGACTAAGACTCCGTTCTCCGGAACAACGGAGCGAGCAACAGACTTGTTGGAAATAATACATACTGATGTATGCGGTCCGATGAGTGTTAGGCTCGCGGTGGGTATCGTTATTTTCTAACCTTCACAGATGATTTGAGCAGATATGGGTATATCTACTTGATGAAACATAAGTCTGAAACATTTGAAAAGTTCAAAGAATTTCAGAGTGAAGTGGAAAATCATCGTAACAAGAAAATAAAGTTTCCACAATCTGATCGTGGAGGCGAATATTTGAGTTACGAGTTTGGTCTTCATTTGAAGCAATGCGGAATAGTTTCGCAACTCACGCCACCTGGAACACCACAGCGTAATGGTGTGTCCGAATGTCATAACCGTACTTTATTAGATATGGTGCGATCTATGATGTCTCTTACCGATTTACCACTATCGTTTTGGGGTTATGCATTAGAGACAACTGCATTCACGTTAAATAGGGCACCATCTAAATCCGTTGAGACGACACCATATAAACTATGGTTTAGCAAGAAACCTAAGCTGTCGTTTCTTAAAGTTTGGGGCGGCGATGCTTATGTGGAAAAGTTTCAACCTGATAAGCTCGAACCCAAATCAGAGAAATGTGTCTTTATAGGATACCCAAAAAGGAAACAATTGGGTACACCTTCTATCACAGATCCGAAGGCAAGATCTTTGTTGCTAAGAATGGATCCTTTCTAGAGAAGGAGTTTCTCTTGAAAGAAGTGAGTGGGAAAGTAGAACTTGATGAGGTAATTGTACCTTCTCCCGAATTGGAAAGTAGTACATCACATAAATCAGTTCCAGTGATTCCTACACCAATTAGTGAAGAAGCTAATGATGATGATCATGAAACTTCAGATCAAGTTACTACCGAACCTCGTAGGTCAACCAGAGTATGGTCCGCACCAGAGTAGTACGGTAATCCTTTCTAGAAGTCATGTTACTAGATCATGACGAACCTACGTACTATGAGGAAGCGATGATGAGCCCAGATTCCGCGAAATGGCTTGAGGCCATGAAATCTGAGATGGGATCCATGTATGAGAACAAAGTATGGACTTTGATTGACTTGCCCGATGATCGGCGAGCCATTGAGATTAAATGGATCTTCAAGAGGAAGACAGACGCTGATAGTAGTGCTACTATCTACAAAGCTCAAATTGTCGAAAAAGGTTTTCGACAAATTCAAGGTGTTGACTACGATGAGAGTTTCTCACTCGTATCTATGCCTAAAGTCTGTCCGAATCATGTTAGCAATTGCCGCATTTTATGAAATTTGGCAAATGGATGTCAAAACTGCATTCCTTAATGGATTTCTTAAAAGAAGAGTTGTATATGATGCCACCAGAAGGTTTTGTCAATCGGAAAGGTGCTAACAAAGTGTGTAAGCTCCAGTGATCCATTTATGGACTGGTGCAAGCATCTCGGAGTTGGAATGTATGCTTTGATAGTGTGATCAAAGCATATGGTTTTATACAGACTTTTGGAGAAGTCTGTATTTACAAGAAAGTGAGTGGGAGCTCAGTAGCATTTCTGATAAGTATATGTGAATGACATATTGTTGATCGGAAATAATGTAGAATTTTCTAGAAAGCATAAAGGTGTGTTT
>NC_057802.1:542724657-542725375 GCF_018294505.1 Triticum aestivum
TTCAGCTGCCTATAAGGCTTTGCAACCTATTGCAAGATAGGTTCAAGTGAACCAGAAGTACAGGGGCATGGGAGCGAAGAGATAAAACAAAACAACACACAACAGCACACATAACAGGTGAGGGAGTCCTAGATTAGGGGGTCCTTGGACAGCCGGACTATATACTTTGGCTGGACTGTTGGACTATGAAGATACAAGATTGAAGACTTCGTCCCGTGTCCGGGTGGGACTCTCCTTTGCGTGGAAGGCAAGCTTGGCAATTCGGATATGTAGATCTCCTCCCTTGTAACCGACTCTGTGTAACCCTAGCCCCCTCCGGTGTCTACACTACTGGAATCAGCTAATTTGCCATCTACCAGCTCTTTGCCGTCTGCTAGCTGACGGCAAAGAAGCTCTTTGCCATCAGCTACCCAAAAGCAGACGACAAAGAAATGGCAGACGACAAAACATGTCTTTGCCATCTGCTGGCTCTTTGCCGTCAGCCAGCAGACGGCAAAGAGAGAGGTGGCCCCCACCCCCCCGCCCGTTTAGAAAAAAAATAACGCCCTGCCTCTTTGCCGTCTGCTAGCAGACGGCAAAGAGACATAAAGGCGGACGGCAAAGATTGGCGGACGGCAAAGAGGAGACTACCTAACGGCCTCCTCCCCCCCGCCCGTTACTCTCTCTTCTCTCCCTCTCTCCTCCCCGACGCGCCCCGCCACCACATCCCACCCCACCG
>NC_057802.1:542726847-542740173 GCF_018294505.1 Triticum aestivum
CCCCCGACCCCGAAACAGCACCCCGACCCCGACACGGCACCCCGACACCGACACGACACCCCGACCCACGACACCTCCTGAAAAGGTGTTCTTTGACCTTGCAGAGGCCGATGGGGTCATATATTTGTGAATTATTAGTCAGGTCATATATTTTTCAATTTTGTTATGAAAACATCATATATAATTGTGTTGATCGGGTAGATTTAAATGTGCAGTTGTTTCATCGATGCGAGGTTTGGTGGTCGACGACCTCGCCGTGCGTTTGACGAGCTCTGCCCCTTCGTTAGTGGGTGAGCACAAATGACATGTCCTCCTCCCCCGTTAATTATTTGCTCTGTTCCGGTGTTCGTGCCGATGAAACTTGATAGCTACCTATATATGTGTCTTGAATCATCAGTATGCGTAACCAATATGTGTCTCCCGTTCGAAAGCGTCATAGTTATAAATATGCATGCATTTGCATATTTATAACCTTGATTCTTTCGAATTGTCCAACGCTATCCATGGACAGCCCGAGTATGTTTAGATTGGGTTCGTTTTCCCTTTGCTCCAGATCTGACGCATAAGTTTCGTCAGTGCCTCCCCTGTTGTTCTCCGGGTACACATCCTCTCTGTTTATTGCAGAGACGTGTATTAGGAGAACAGCGGGGAGGTGCTGCCGAAATTTTGCGTAGGATCCGGAGCATAGCATGGGAAAATGAACCCAATCTAAACATACTCGGGTGGGATTAGGACCTATCATTACCTATTAGAGTGTAGGTTGCATGGACGTAATAAAATTGACAAAGAAGATCAACTGATGAATATATACATGGTGAATTATATATATATTTGTTGTGTGTCTAGTAGCTCTGAAAGTCAAGATGAGTGATCGTGCGTGGATGTACACCGGTCACACTGGTCAGAACAAATGGAGCACTGAATGGTTCACAAAAACCAAGGGGTTTGTGCGAGCCGCATTTGCAAATGGCCAGAGGAAAACCTGGTGCCCCTGTTTACGCTGCGGCAATTGGGAAAAGAGGACAGAGGCTGAAATGGGCAAACACCTGCAGAAGAGTGGTTTTACGCCCGATTATACGGTGTGGACATTTCATGGTGAGTCTGCCCAACGTGACCGAGCTGAGGTGGATCGTCGTCGCACCGACGAGCATGGTACCGGGATGGAAAACATGGTGCAAGACTTCGATGATGCTCGGGATTCGGACGAGGAGATGGAGGAATCTGCAAAGGCCTTCAATGAAATGTTGGAGTCTTCAAAACGTCCGCTCCGTGAGCACACTGAGCTTTGTCAGTTGGATGCCATCTCACAAGTAATGGCTCTGAAGGCTCAGTTCAACTTGGGCAGAGAATGCTATGATGCAATGATGACAGTATTTGGACGCTTTCTACCCAAAGGCCATGTAATGCCTGCAAACCTGTACCAGTCGGACAAAATCCTCCGTGCACTGAAGATGCCCTATGATAAGATACATGCCTGTGAGAAAGGATGTGTCTTGTTTAGGCTTGACTATGCGGACTTGAACTATTGTCCCATTTGCAAGTCTTCCAGGTATGTTGTGGTAGACAACGGTATGGGTGAGAAGACACAGACCAAAATCCCCGTTAGTGTTCTTCGGTATATGCCAATCGTACCAAGACTTCAACGTCTTTTCATGGTCGAAGAAACGGCCAGACAGATGACATGGCACAAAACGGGCAAAAGAACCGAACTAGATGCAGATGGGAATCTGATGATTGTACACACATCGGATGGTGTTGCGTGGAAAAAGTTTGATGAATTACATGCTGACAAAGCGGCAGATCCGAGGCATCCTCGAGTCGGCATCAGCACGGATGGGTTCAGTGTGTTTGGTATGACGGCAGCCCAATACAGTTGTTGGCCTGTATTTGTCTTTCCACTCAATCTCCCCCCCGGACAGATTATACAAAGAAAGAACATTTTCCTGACGTTGATAATTCCAGGGCCCAACTATCCGGGGAAAAATATGAATGTGTACATGCAGCCGCTTAAGGACGAATTGCAAGAAGCCTGGGATAATGGGTTCAAGACATACGACGCCTATAGCAAACGGAACTTCATAATGTGTGTCTGGTACATGTACTCAACGCATGACTTGCCGGCGTATGCGCTATTCGTTGGCTGGTGTGTGCATGGAAGGTTCCCGTGCCCCACATGCAAGGGAGCTCTTGAGTTTCGTTGGCTTCAGGCCGGTCGCAAGTTTTCTTGCTTCGACATGCATAGACAGTTCCTGAATCCTCGCCATAAGTTCAGGAAAGACAAGAAGAACTTCATCAGCGGTAGAGTTGTCAAAAACTCTGCACCACCTGCATTGATAGGCCAACAGACCCTGGATCAGTTAAACGCTCTCGAGCCAGATCCAGAGCGTCCAGGGTACTTCAAGGGGTATAATTCTAAGCACGCCTGGACTCACAAAACATGCTTATGGGATCTGCCTTACTTCAAAGACCGCCTTTGCCCACACAACATCGACGTGATGCACACTGAGAAGAATATCGCCGAGGCACTTTTTGGTACATTGTTCGGCATAGATGGGAAGTCAAAGGATAATACTAAGGCTAGAGTCGATCTGGAGGCGCTATGTGATAGGCCGTTACAAAACATGAAAGAACCAAAAGGAAAGCAGAACTGGACGAAGCCAAAGGCATGGTTCAATCTTGGAAGGCCAACTATGAGGGAAATTATCTTGTGGGTGAAAATGCAGTTGATGTTCCTTGATGGGTATGCAGCGAATCTAAAGAGGGGAGCCAGTCTTGATAAGTTGAAGATATTTGGTCTCAAGAGTCATGATTGGCACATATGGATTGAGCGGGTAATGCCGGTGATGTTGCGTGGCTTCATCCCTGAGGATGAATGGCTAGTACTGGCAGAACTCAGCTATTTCTTCCGTGTTCTTTGTGCGAAAGAACTATCGCCTGGCGTGCTAGAAGAAATGGAAGAGTTGGCGCCGGAGTTGATCTGCAAGTTAGAGAAGATCTTTCCACCGGGCGTCTTTAATCCAATGCAACATTTGATTTTGCATCTCCCGACCGAGGCAAGATTGGGGGGGGGGGCGGTGCAAAATCGTTGGTGCTACCCAACTGAGAGGATGCAGAAGACGCTTCGACAAAAATGTAAAAATAAACATAGAATTGAAGCATCGATGGCTGAGGCATTCATCACTGAGGAGGCGGCAAACTTCGTGAGAGCACACTACGAAGCCAAAAATCGTCATTTGCATAATCCGAAGCCTCGGTACAATGCTGACGAACCTAAAAAGGGTGGATCCAACCTCAGCCTATTCAAAGGGAATCTCGCACCAGCCAGTGTTTCAAATCCAGTATCTTTGGATAACGAACAATGGCGGACCATTTCGTTGTATATCTTCAACAACCTGATAGAAGTGCGGCCGTACATCGAGTAAGTTCTCGGTACATTGTTTCGCAACTTCTATTTCCTTTGAACTGCTCTTATTCCTGGATATTTCATACAGTCGATACTTCGCCTTATTCTCGTATGGAGCGGTGATCCAAAAGGATTCTGTCGAAGAGTATGAGCTTCTCGCAAAGCAAGGAGGCGGCTATCCCGGTTTCATCTCTTGGTTCAAACAAACGGTAATTTCTATTAGACAATTTCATTTCATTCGCTAATTTGTGCGTAATGCAACAATCCTTTCATATTAAACTTGTAGGCTAATTCAGAGTCTATGGACGCCGAATTGAGACAAGTGGCTAATGGTTTTGACTGTAAGGTCCGTTCATTTGACAAATACGACATCAACGGGTATCGCTTTCGTACCTATGGCAAAGAGCTATCTATGGCCGACCGAAAGTCTACAAATTGTTGTGTATCTGCTATCGGCGAAGGAGGTACCGAGTATTATGGGAGAGTTGAAGCAATTTATGAACTTCTATTCTATGGTGAAAACCCACCGAATGTTGTAGTCTTCAAATGTTATTGGTTTCAGTCGAAGGAGACTAGAAGGACTCATGAACATATAGGGCTAGTTGAAATCAACCAAAGCACCCATTTAGATGTTCCTGATGTCTATATTACGGCTCAACAGGCGACCCAAGTATTCTATCTACCGTGGGCCTGCCAAACTAATCCAAATCTGAAAGGTTGGGATGTCGTTTATGAAGTGCCGCCACGTGCTAGACTATCTCCCCCAAAGGAAGAGGATTATGAACCTCACATTAACCCAGACACATATGAAGGAGAATTCTTCCAAGAGACACGTCTTTCCAAAAAGCGTTTCAAGAACCGCTATACTTCACCCCAAAACATTGAAGTAGACAGCGACAGTGAATCCGACATCACCCCAGAGGAGGAACAAGAAGAGCCGGAACAAGAAGAGGTTACTGCTGCGGATGACCTATCATTGCTTGACCGATTACGTCAAGGTGGCCTTCCACATGTTGATGCCACTGAACCCTATGAGCCCGTCATTGATTATAGTGATGATGATGATTATGCATTTATTGATGATACTGATCGAGATTATTAGTAGTGTCAGGTATTAAATTTTTTTATGTTGTACTTGATGATGATACACTTAAGTGATACACATATTATTATTCATGTCGGTCTTTTTTTATGTTGTACTAATTTCGTTTACTGTTTGTCATGGCAGGTGTTGAAAGATGGTGGGCGCTGTTCGGGAGCGCGCCAAGGCCCCTTCTTCGTCGGCGCGTGGTTTGAGGTCTTCCATTCCAGACGCACCTCTCCACCGAGCGTTGCTGGACAGTATGGTGACACCACCGGGCCCTTCTTCGTCGACCGCGGTGCCCAGCAGGGGACGAGGTAGGAAGAGAGGAGGTGGGGCACGTGGTCGCGGGAGAGGAGGTAGGGTGACTACTACGGCGCCTTCCTCGCCGCCACCCCCAGCTGTTTCACCCGAGCACGTGACTGCTAGGGTGGACTCGTCCGAGGAGGAGGCTACACGGACTCCGGTCCACGAGCCTCCGGTCCACGGGTCTTGGGCCCACGAGCCTCGGGTCGACTAGCCTTTGGCCCACGAGTGTTCGGCCCACGAGACCCCGGAGGAGCACACGTCTGGATGGGGTACCTGGCAGGATCAGCCCGAGGAGCCGAGTGGCCATGCTGATGATGGCGGGGAGCCGACTGATATTGAGGAGGAGGGGGGCACCGTCTACCAGCATGGTGCTACAGGGCTCCCGTCCGTGCCGGCGACCCGCGAGCAGAGGTGGTTGATTTTCCCTGACGGGGAGAGGTAAGTGCATTTAATATTTTTGTACCTTCTGCATTCACGTTTCTTGAAATAACTAATGCGTTGGCCTTGTCATGCTGCAGGGGTTGGGACCACCATCATAGTGTCCGCCGGCCCAACTCCGTCCTTCGAGTTCTTTGCCGGCAAAACTTCCCGGGGTTTGTCACGTTGCCTGGTGAGGGTCGGCTTCCAGAGATTGGATTGAGCTGGGAGCACTACTTGGCTGCCCCGGCCCCGCCGGATGAGATTATCGACGGTGTCTTGTGCGACACGAGGGCAGACGTGGTGATCAGAAAGTTCTGGGTAATTTATCCTTTACACATTTAAAAATCTTCAACTAGCTAGTTATTAATTGTACTAATCAATATTGTCTCATTTGATTACAGACATTCTACAGGTGTGAGGAGGGATACGAGGAGGATGCGGCACATGTTATCGAGAACGTCTACAAGCGCCTACTACAGAACTTACGGCACGAGGCTCGGGTGCAGGCTGTTCGAGACTACTACGCCTTGCGTTGTATCAAGAAGACCAAGCCGGCGTGCCGCGATAAGTTCCTGAGTAAGGAGCAGTACATGAAGGTAATTCTTAAGGCCTTCTACTTAAGTTCCTTCATTTAGTAATTCTTAGCCGTAGCGCTCAAGTTTCTATTTGCTAACTTATAGGCGCCTCCGAGATGGTGTGCGGATCGGATGGATTGTTGGGAGGTGTTGGTCAATGAGAGGTTCTCAAAAGAATGGCTAGCCCTCCACAACGAGGCCAAGGACAAATGTGCCCAAATGGAAGGTGTGCCACACCACCAAGGCAGCTCCAACTTATATCAGTTCGGGCGGAACTGGGTATGTTGTTTGCTTCATGATTCATGCAATTCATTCATCATGCTAGCTTGAGCCCTTTAATTACTAATTTACATTGTTTTTCTCTTTCAGGCACGCCACAATAAGGTGGATAAGGTGCCAGAGGTGTACGACCTGTATGCCATGGCCCACACTGCCTCTTTCAAGAAAGTCAAGGCATTCTCTCAGTCTGACCTCGATGATGCAAACAACTTCACCAACATCTCCTCCCACAACAAGCTCGTGAGATATAGAGATGAGGGGAAGGCGAGGAAAGGGGAGGACTTTAACCCGAGCCAGGGTCCCATTTATCCAGAGCTGGTGATGATATCTGGTGGCGGGAGGTCCCATGTCTCCATAGCCATTGGAGATGGACTTATCCGTTGTCCTAGCACTCTCCCGGAGATCAAGGCGCGCCAGTCGAGCTCCGCTCCTGAGATAAGGCCTCATGAACGGCCAGTGCAACTCGCCATCAAGGTAAGTGATACGTACTCAGCTATCTTTCTCCATTACATTGTGTGCGCTTCCATCGATGATTACAAATGGTCATGTGAGTGGTGTTGCAGGCTGCTATACAGAGTGAGAGAGATAGAACGGAGAAACTTCTGGCGGAGGCGGCGGAGAGGCAGCGGGAGTTGGAGGAGAGGACGACAAAGATGTTGGAGGAGGAGAGGGCACGGAATGACATGCAGGCAAGGGCCATGTACGAGCTCCTTGTGGTAAGTTTCTTCTGCAGATTAGCCAAAACATTCATGTAGTGTTTGTCTCATTACTAACTAGTATGACTGAGTCGTCAAAACCAAATGTGCAGTCTGTGTGCGAGAAGACCGGTCAGACTGCTCCGCCGATGCCAGTGATTGCTCCTGGGACCATGGTGAGTTTAATTTGAATGGACATTACTTGCTAGTCTTAACATTTGAGTGTCATCATGCTAACAAGACATTGGAAATGATCTTTGGTGCAGCGTAACTCCAGACAAGCATCGCACGATCCTTCTCCAGCTACCGACACGAGCCAGCCCGCTCCTACACCTCCTGGATCATGGTAAGTTTATCTAGTGTTTTGCTTAACACATGCATAAAGACCTAGACTTAGCTTTATTTCCTCCAATGCTTACCATAATGACCTAGACTTAGCTTCTTCTCCTCCAAAATGACTTAATAAGCTTACTGACCTCCAAAACCAACCATTTTACCTAAGTTAGCTCTAAAACGATATGTACTTAGCTTACTTATGTCAAAAATTGCATAATTAGCTTAGTTAGCTCATAAACGATCCATTTTACCTAAGTTAGCTCTCAAATGACCCATTTTACCTTGGTTAGCTTATAAATGATCCAGTTCATCCAGGTTAGCTCAAAAATGACCCATTTTACCTAGATTAGCTCCTAAATGATCCATTTTACCTACGTTAGCTTTAAAATGACCCATTTCACCTAGGTTAGCTCCAAAATGACCCATCTTAACTAGGTTATCTCATAAACGATCCATTTCAACTAATTTAGCTCATAAATGATCCATTTCACCAAGTTAGCTAAAAAAAGATCCATTTCACCTAAATTAGCTCTTAAATGATCCATTTCACCTAAGTTAGCTCAAAAAGATCCATTTCAACTAAATTAGCTCATAAATGATCCATTTCACCTAAGTTAGCTCAAAAACGATCCATTTCAACTAAGTTAGCTCATAAATGATCCATTTCACCTAAGTTAGCTAAAAAAGATCCATTTCACCTTAGTTACCTCAAAAACGATCCATTTGACCTTAGTTAGCTCATAAACGACCTATTTCAACTAAGTTAGCTCATAAATGATCCATTTCACCTTAGCTAGCTCATAAACGACCCATTTCAACTTAGTAAGCTCATATATGATCCATTTCACGTAAGTTAGCTCATAAATGACATACTCTTCTTGTTCTAGTCTTCTTCTTGTTCTACTCTTCTTGTTCTAGTCTTCTTATTCTAGTCACCTATTTCTAACTTTCTTATTTTGCCATTTTGCAGATTTCATTCACTTCATGGAAGCTAGCTTGCTATGGAGTGCTTGTTTTTTCTTTCATTCTCTTCAATTATTCTTCTAGCTTGCTATGATGGAACTTGCTATCTTGATGTATGCATTGTAATATGTATGGATGGAACTTGCTTATGTATGAATGGATGGAACTTGCTTATGTATGAATGGATGAAAGTTATGTGCTGGATATGTGATATGTTTGCTGTTAAATAGGCCTGTGAAATATATCTATATATGTCATATATATTTGCTGTGAAAATTGTTGGATTTAATAAAAAACAGAAAAAAGAGCCAATATGCAGGCTCTTTGCCGTCTGCCACCGACGGCAAAGCGCTCTTTGCCGTCTGCCGCGGACGGCAAAGAAGCCACGTGGCATCCAGCTGTGCTTCCTGGGAGCTGACCCATTTGGTCAGTTTGCCTACAGTGGCAGACGGCAAAGAGTAAACAATTTTGCCGTCAGCGGCGGACGGCAAAGGCCTGCCATGTAGTGACGTGTAGCTGACATCATACGGCGGACGGCAAAGACACTAGAAATTTTGCCATCAGCGGCGGACGGCAAAGGCCTGCCGTTAGCCACTTAACGGACTGACAGCACAATTATTGCCGTCTGCTCTCTTTGCCGTCCACTGCAGACGGCAAAGGCCCTTTGCCGTCAGCCGCCCGGAAGCAGACGGCAAAGTAGCTCTTTACCGTAGCCTACTTTGCCGGAGCCCTTTGCCGTCCGCGGCTGACGGCAAAGGCCTTTGCCGTCCGCCGTTCATGCCTTTGCCGTCCGCCGTGGCAGATGGCAAAATAGCTTATTCCTGTAGTGTATATAAACTGGAGGGTTTAGTCTGTAGGACAAGAACAATCATAATCATAGGCTAGCTTCTAGGGTTTAGCCTCTATGATCTCGTGGTAGATCAACTCTTGTAATACTCATATCATCAAGATCAATCAAGAAGGAAGTAGGGTATTACCTCCATCGAGAGGGCCTGAACCTGGGTAAACATTGTGTCCCCCGCCTCCTGTTACCATCCGCCTTAGATGCACAGTTCGGGACCCCCTACCCGAGATCCGCCGGTTTTTACACCGACATTGGTGCTTTCATTGAGAGTTCCACTGTGCCGTCACCATAAGGCTTGATGGCTCCTTCGATCATCGGCAACGATGCGATCCAGGGTGAGGTTTTTCTCCCTGGACAGATCTTCATATTCGGCGGCTTCGCACTCCGGGCCAACTCGCTTGGCCATCTGGAGCAGATCGAGAGCTACGCCCCTGGCCGTCAGGTCAGGTTTGGAAGATTAAACTATACTGCCGACATCCATGGAGACTTGATTTTTGACGGATTCGAGCCCATGTCAAGTGCGCCACACAGTCACGACGAGCATGACTTAGCTCTGCCATCGGACGGTGTTCGGGAGATCACACCTGTGGCTACATCGGCCCTCAATCCGGAGCAGATTGCACCATCCGAGGACAGGTGGATGGACCTCGCCACGAAGGCCGCACACTCAGTGGAGATAGAGCCCAATACTGACTTCACCTCCTATGAGACCTATGTTGCTGGACTCTTGGATTCGTCCCCGGCCACAGGCTCCGAATCGCCTACGTCAGTGCCTATCGAATCTGATTGGCACCGATCATGGAGTTTTCCTCCGCGGATATCTTTCAGCACTCGCCCTGGGCGATGTGCTAAATTCATTAAGGTCTCTCTCCTTGTCAGGAGGCCCTTGGCCGAACTGTGTCCGGCTCGAGTGGGAAGCGGACGACGAAGAAATTCGTTCCCCACCGACCACCCACTTAATAGCCACCGTCGACGACTTAACCGACATGCTTGATTTCGGCTCCGAAGACATCAACGCTATGGACGACGATGCAGGAGAAGAACAGGAACCACCGCCCATAGGGCGCTGGACGCCACCTCATCATATGATATATACATGGTGGACACCCCCAAAGAAAACGACGGCAAGGCAACAGAGGATAATCCCCTCGAGAAGCAATCTAAGGACCGGCGTCAACGGCGCCGCTCTAAGCCCCGCCATAGCAAAAGCGGCGATACCGGCACAAGAGGTAATAACGTTGCGGATAGTGCCGAAGACGAAGACAGTCCCCTCCAGCTAGGCCTCGAGCGGGAGGATGGGCAAGCTAGCCCTAAGGAACACGTAGCAGACGGAGAATCAGAGGATGACAATTACATGCCTCTCTCCGAAGATGAGGTGAGCCTCGGCGACGAAGAATTTATCGTGCCTGAGGATCCCATCGAACAGGAGCGCTTCAAGCGCCGGCTTATAGCCACAGCAAAAAGCCTGAAGAAAAAGCAACAGTAGCTTCAAGCTGACCAAGATCTGCTAGCAGATAGATGGACTGAGATCCTGGCGGCCGAGGAATACGAACTCGAGCGCCCAACCAAAAGTTACCCAAAGCGCAGGTTGCTACCCCAACTCGAGGAGGAAGCATTAAAGCCTACGTTTCCAGCGTATGATGCAGCTGACCGGCCACCTCGTGGCCGAGATAAAGCGGCATATCAGGCCGAAGTCCAGCCCGCACCCCGTCGCCAGTCAAACAAAAATACCAAGGCCCGGGGTAACACGCAGGACCTGCAAGACATATTGGAAAACAAAGCAGGACGTGCAAGGTCGATCTACGGATCACGGGGGCGCGCCCCAACGCGTGACGAAGATCGTCACGCCTGATATACTAAAAGCAAATCCGGTCGGGCCGAATACAGTAGACAAGACTCGTATGAACTGCGTCGTGATATAGCCCGGCACAGAGGCGCCACACACCCCCTATGCTTCACTGATGAAGTAATGGATCACGAATTCCCAGAAGGTTTTAAACCCGTGAACATTGAATCATATGATGGTACAACAGACCGCGCGGTATGGATTGAAGATTTCCTCCTCCACATACACATGGCCCGCGGCGACGATCTACATGCCATCAAGTACCTCCCATTAAAACTCAAAGGACCTGCTCGACATTGGCTGAATAGCCTGCCGGCAAACTCCATTGGCAGTTGGGAGAATTTGGAGGACGCATTCCTTGACAACTTCCAGGGCACTTATGTGCGACCACCGGATGCCGATGACTTGTGTCACATAACCCAACAGCCAGGGGAATCAGCCAGGAAATTCTGGAGTCGGTTCCTAACTAAAAAGAACCAAATTGCCGACTGTCCGGATGCCAAGGCCTTAGCGGCATTTAAGCATAACATCCGCGACGAGTGGCTCGCCCGACACCTCGGCCAAGAAAAACCGAAGTCCATGGCAGCCCTCACGACACTCATGAACCGCTTTTGCGCGGGCGAGGACAGCTGGCTGGCTCGCAGCAACAACACATCAAGAAATCCTGGCAATTCAGATGCCAAAGATAGTAACGGCAGGCCACGGCGCAACAGACACAAGTGCCGTAACAACGGCGACAACGCCGAAGACACGACAGTTAATGCCGGATTCAGTGGCTCTAAATCCGGTCAGTGGAAAAAGTCGTTCAAAAGAAGCAATCCGCGCCCGTCCAGCTTGGACCGCATACTCGGTCATTCGTGTCAAATTCACGGCACCCCCGATAAACCAGCCAACCTTACCAACAGAGAATGCTGGATGTTCAAACTGGCCGGCAAGTTGAATGCCGAAAACAAGGAAAAGGGGCTGCATAGCGACGACGAGGAGGAGCCCCGACCGCCGAACATAGGAGGACAGAAGAAATTTCCTCCCCAAGTGAAAACGGTAAATATGATATACGCAACCCATATTCCCAAGTGGGAACGGAAGCGTGCACAGAGGGACGTCTATGCGATGGAGCCAGTCGCCCCAAAGTTCAACCCATGGTCTTCTTGTCCGATCACCTTCGATCGCAGGGACCACCCCACCAGTATCCGTCATGGCGGTTCTGCCGCTTTGGTCCTTGACCCCATCATTGACGGATTTCACCTCACTCGAGTCCTTATGGATGGTGGCAGCAGCCTGAACCTGCTCTATCAGGATACAGTGCACAAAATGGGTATAGACCCCTCGAGGATCAAACCTACCAAAACCACCTTTAAAGGCGTCATCGCAGGTGTAGAGGCCTGTTGCACGGGCTCAATCACACTGGAAGTGGTCTTCGGATCTCCGGACAACTTCCGAAGCGAGGAGTTAATCTTCGATATCGTCCCCTTCCGCAGTGGCTATCACGCACTGCTCGGACGAACCGCATTTGCCAAATTCAATGCGGTACCGCATTATGCATACCTCAAGCTCAAAATTCCAGGACCTCGCGGGTTTATAACAGTTAATGGAAACACAGAACGCTCGCTCCGCACAGAGGAGCACACTGCGGCCCTCGCAGCAGAAGCGCAAAGCAGCCATATGAGGCAAACCGCCAATTCGGCGAAGAAGACCCCGGACACCTTCAAGCGAGTCCGGAGTACCCTGCAAGAGGATTGCCAGGCACTTTAGAGCTCGCCTAGCAATTCGGCCTCCGTCCTAGTCCTAGTCAAGCGGCGAAATTTGTGCCGCGCGTACATAATTACGCACTCAAGATACCATGGGCATAGGCGGAGGCACGGCCATGGCATGGCCCTCAATGCGGCTCAACCGCTTCAGGACCCGTATACCTTTAACATTTTCTTCCTTTCAGGCCCCTATTCTCTGAAGGCCCTCTCCGATCGACTGATTATCGGACCCATCACAGGAAGGAAACACCAAGGAAGCAAGAAGCTTTGACGTACAAGGGAATCCTCAGGTGGTCTCTGATAATGATCGTTATACCTGTTTTGCATACCCACACGTAGCTTGCCCCTGGATAGGTCTGTTGGGGATCGTAGCAGAATTTTAAAATTTTCTACGCATCACCAAGATCCATCTATGGAGTCTACTAGCAACGAGAGGGAAGGAGTGTATCTACATACCCTTGTAGATCGCGAGCGGAAGCGTTCAAGTGAACGGGGTTGATGGAGTCGTACTCGTCGTGATCCAAATCACCGATGACCGAGTGCCGAACGGACGGCACCTCTGCATTCAACACACGTACGGAGCAGCGACGTCTCCTCCTTCTTGATCCAGCAAGGGGAAAGGAGAGGTTGATGGAGATCCAGCAGCACGACGGCGTGGTGGTGGAAGTAGCGGGGTTCCCGGCAGGGCTTCGCCAAGCGCAAGCGGGAGAGATAGGTGTCACGGGAGGGAGAGGGAGGCGCCATGAGCTAGGGGTGCAGCAGCCCTCCCCCCTTTATATAGGCCCCCTGGGGGGGGGCACCGGCCCTGGGATCCCATCTATGGGGGG